>NW_019154117.1:8182008-8421394 GCF_002288905.1 Enhydra lutris kenyoni
GACAATGGTGATGGTGACGGTGAGGATAGTGATGATGGTGACAGGGGTCACAATGGTGACGATGACGGTGATGATGGCAGTGACAGTAAAAATGATGTTCTCAGTTCACAAAGAACAATTTCTTTCCTCATTTGATCCTCACATCTAGCCATTTGACCTTTCTTACAAGAGTGAACAGGGTTCTGGTGATCAGCCCACAAGGTGAAGACAGAGCTAGCACCTGACCCAATCTCTAAATGTGTATGTGTGTGTGTTTGTGTGTGTCTGTGTGTCTGTATTTCCTACTAACCTAGTGTTTCCCGATTATGGTGCTATTTCTTCTGGTGGGCCCCCTATTTTAGTAAGCATGCAAGCCAATCTAGAAAACCAGCAGATATTATTTGAACACATCCTGGATAAATAAATAAAATTAGCACTGCAAAGACATTCAGTGATACTATATCTTAGGATGAAACCAAAGCAGGTACGAATTAGATTAAATACTAAAATAAGAATAGTACAGATAAGGAAGGTGAAATATAAATATTAACATTTATAATCAACATGTTATACTATGTTGTAGATGTTTATGATCCATAAAATGGTCAGGAGATGTAGGATACCTATAAAACCAGAGATCAGGCAAGATATCGTAACTACGACTCCTGACGCTCTTCTTGAGCCACATACTAGAGGAGGAGCTAGGACATCTGGTTTTAATCACACTTCTGCCTCTCACTGAAAATATGACTTTGGGCAAATCACTCTGGATGTGCTTTCCTTATGAAACGAAAGAAATAAAATTTTCTTTGCCAGGGCAAACAGGTGGCATTTGAGTAAATCAACTAAAGAACAATTAAAATGTATTGCACAGTGGTTTCCGGATCTGGATTGCCTCGGCTGAAATTCTGGCTTTCCCACTTACCAACTATGTAACCTTAGAGGGGATATTCACCTCTCTGTTCCTCAAATTCTTCATTCACAAAAGGGAGACAGTAATCTATTCCCACAGAATTGTTGTGAGGATTCAGTGAGTTGATTAGAAGAAGAATATCTAGCATAATGAACACTAGGGACATGTTTATATTATTACCTCAGGACCTCAGAGAAGGGTTTGTTACACTCATTAGAAAGGATGAAAAGAAGCTTCACAGAAAAGTGGCATCTAAGATGGGCCAAATATGTTATCAGCTTACCTGCATGGAGCTTTCCAACCATGCCAGAGAAGCAGAGCGAGCCGGGGCAGAAAGAGGAGGGTGAGCAGGCCAGGAGAACAGAGAAAAGAACTGCTAGCAAGTGAGTCTGCTTAGTTCTTCAGAGACCAAGCAGAAATCTCCACTGCTCCAGGTTGCCTGCGTCTTCTTTCCTCTGGGTCATGCTCACAGTTTGGGACATCTACCAAGTCTGAGGCTACCAGCCAAACTTGGCTGATTTGTTGGAAGAGCACACACCCATGGGGTGGTGTGATGAAGCCGTACCTAGGTACCTCCCTGTGACCTGGCCTCAGCAACAGCAATGGCTCTGGCAAAGGCCACAGCAAGACTCCCAGAAGGAACCTGACAATATTATTGAGGCCTGGAAAACTCCTGTTTCAGCCTCCCTGCTCTCATGCTCTAAGAACAACCCACTCTTCTCTGTTTCACAAGGATCGCTGTTCAACAGATCATATGCTACTCTGTTAAACAAAATCAAACACAGTTACTCTCTCCACATGCTATTAAACACAGCTGCATTAAAATAATGTGTAGGTTGAGACAAATACATACCACCACAAGATAATTGGGAGTTAAGTCACTGTGACAAGCTGAATAACTAAATTAACCCTATTAAAACCTGTTTTCACGGGGTCAAAGGCTTTTCAGTGGGAGAAATCAGGTGTAAAAGAAAGCACTCATTTTTTGAATACCTTGCAACGCTTGCTGAAAAATAAACCAGTCGCCTAGAGAAGCAAGCAAACAATGTGACTTAGTTCAAGGAAAAGATGAAATGAGGTCACAGGTATTTTCTATTTTTAATTTAAATTCTATTAGCTTATAAAGAGACACTGCTTTTTTTTTTCTTTTATCCCAGTAAAAGCATTTTATGAATATTCCAATATGCTGAATGTGGCTTGTTTTAACAGTAAATCACTAGAATTTAAAGAAATGTCATTTAAAACAACAATGCGGTTTAATAGTCAACCTATCAAATCTGGAGGACCTCACAAAATGATAAAAATTCCATGCTGGTGGGCGCCTGGGTGGTTCAGTGGGTTAGGCCACTGCCTTCGGCTCAGGTCATGATCTCAGGTTCCTGGGATTGAGTCCCGCGTCGGGCTCTCTGCTCAGCAGGGAGCCTGCTTCCCTCTCTCTCTCTCTCTGCCTGCCTCTCCGTCTACTTGTGATCTCTCTCTGTCAAATAAATAAATAAAATCTTTAAAAAAAAAATTCCATGCTGGTGAGAGTGTAGGAAACAGGTTCAAACACAGGAGCGTATATTCCTGGATGAGTACTTCAGAGCCAAAGAATGATCCAACGTATCATGTGCATTCCTAAGCAGGTGTAATATCTACAACCAAAGGCAACAAAGTGACTATACATTAAGCTACAGGAATATAAGTTCAATGAGAGCAGGAATTATTTTGGAATTGTTCCAGCCCCTTGTTACCCAGCACCTAGGACAACTGTTATCACAGAAGGAGCAGTCAGTAGATATTGATATATATCTACATCTATCTATAACAACATACATGCATATATATAGTTATATATATATATATATATGTAGTAACAAATATGAATTACAGTGTTTTATATCAAAAGATACCTAACTGCTTCGTCATAGGAATGGAGGAAATAAAATATGATCTAATAATACAAAAGGATATGAGATCACCATTAAAAATAATGCTGTAGAAAAAAACTTTCTATTCTTTTTAGAAAAATATGTTTTTGATCAATTGTTAAATGAAAATAGCTGTTTTAAACAATACATACACTAAAATCTTAATTTTTCTATGAAGAGTATGTACAAAAAGATAGAAAAACTGGGAGATATATACCAGAACGTTAACACTCTGGTTTATCTGGTTGTAGTTTACTGATTATATTTTTCTCTTAATCTTCTAAAATCAGAAAAAGAATTGTAATGAGAATAGCATACGGTTAGTGAGCAGGCTGAGACAATGAGTAAACTCCCTCGAAGTGAGAAGAAAGAGAAATTTCTCTGAGTATCTTTAGAGAGAAGATCCAAGACCAACAGGAGAATGGTGCTGAGAAGCAAACATCAATTTGGCACAAGCAATTAGAGTTGTTCAACAATAGGGTGTGCCACGAGGGTAGGCAGTGAACTCCTTGTCCTATAGCTACGCAAACAGAGGCTAAGTGACCATCCAGGAAGGGTTAATACATTAGAAAAAAATCTTGGGCTAAATGAACTCTAAGTTCTACAAACCCAAGAATCAAAGATTCCATGAGCTGACTGGCAGACATCCCTCTACAAACTCTATTTGATATGATACAGAATTCTTTTTTTATTGACAAAGGATGGGTTTCTATTTCTCTTTCTGCTTTCTGTGGTCTCTTCCCTGTCTCTTGTTTCTTCTGTTTGTCAAGTCTCTCTGTAAGCTGTCCTTCTTTACTTGTTTACTACGTGGGTTTCATTCTTATCTATTTTTATGGCTTCTGGGTCTTCAAGTAACCTTTATAGTTATAGACTGTGAAGTAACCTTTATAGTTATCATGAATCTTCTTAAAGTGAATTGGCTTTCAACCAGCTGAGCCTTCCCTTTACTAACACCACAGGATACGTTCTAGAAAACGGAGAGAATAGGATGACAGCCAAGAGTTGCAGAACAGAGAGGAGAAAGGGATCTCTATATCCACTTGATGGTTTTGATGATGGTTGTTTGTAGCCAGTTAAAGTACCCATAGAAAAGTCATTGCCTTTCTTGAACTACCATACATTGATCAGTATCTATTTATAACTTCAAATTTCTGTTTGACAGGAAATTACAGAATAATTTTTATTCTGAGTTTGGAGCTAATTTTTAATAGTTGAAAGGAGCACCATTTAGATTCACAGTATGAACAAAGTTTGTACGAAGCCAGTTATGTAGTGTTCCAGTTCGTGTACATGAATCATGGTTTTTGAAGTTGTTTGGTCTTAAAGATAGTGCAGGGAACAAGGACCTATTCTATACAAAGAGAGCATCTAATCTTTGGTTTGTAATAACTTGATGTTGGACAATATATGACCCAACTCTCTTCTAGGCTTGGTCCCCCATGGTAGGTTAGAGTAGAAAATTTATTTGGTACAGATCCAAGTGCTACCTGAGGATAGCTTAACCTGCCATGGAATTAATCTGGACCCAACTTTTCCTGCAAAAACTTACTTGGTCAGCCTTGTAGAGCAGTGAGAGGGTTTAGAACACGTATTTATTTTGTGACAAAACTACACAATTTCTTGAGACATACTTGTTCGTTTTATAAAAGAACACAAAGTGCTAGCAAAGTGCCAAGTTCATCATTTGTGTGATCCATTTCTTGGAATACTTTGGAATAACCATGTGGGCTCTCTGGCAGGGAGTGAAGAAGAGAATGATAAAAGATGATAAAAACCATTCCAAATGGTATCTTCCATGGTAACTGAAGCAATGTTTTCAGGGAAGACTGCTGAAACATCACACTTCCCCCATTGCCAAGAACTCCTGGAAAATCACGAGGTAAGCAGATTGGGCAGAAGGCATTTGGGACGCTTCATCAAGCCGGCAGAAGTGCCTTCGAGCAATATCCCATTTCATTAGCTATTCAATGGAATGGGAATAAGAGAACAGGGATGCAGTGCTGACCAACAAAACAGAAGGTCACCGTAAGGAGACTTCTTACCCTGCTGCCCAATCCCAAGTGCCACTATTCACACATTTCCAGTTGGAAAAGACCCATCAGCAAGTTTCCAGGACAGGGAACGGGCATATACTCTTCCCCATTGCTCTCTAAAGCGTGTGGTCTCAGAATAGTATGGAGGCTAATTGGGACACAGGGCACAGTGCCTGCGGTCCTTCAGGCTTCTCTTGGGCTCATCAAATCAGTCCATGCGCTTCCTGCCATACCGTGAGCCTCAGAAATTCTGAAGATGAAGACAATAAGGGGCATGAAGAGGGAGAGATGATATGCAGAATGTGGTAGGACAATTTGACCCATGCTTTGTTAAGAAAGTAAGCAAAGCTGTAGGCTTTTGAGAAGAATACCCAGAGATGGGATGATGAGAACAGTAATGAACATGATAAAGGCTGAAAAGCCACAGGGATATCAGACTGATCTGTTCCATGACAGAGGTATCTATATAAAGACTTTTAGATAATATTTTAATGCCAAGTTCTTTTCATTACTTTGGCTGAAACGCAGGAGTGGACGTTAGCACGTATCTGGCATGTGGGCCATCTCTGGTACACTCATTTCCTTTTGCTTAGTCATGTAGCCAGTAGCAAAGCTGATCTCAACTAAGGTGGCTGGTACTAATTGTTAGTTTCCAATTACTAGTTGTTCAAGGTTTATCAAGTATTGTGACTTTAATTAGGGCCCTAAGATGTAAACTGCAATGTCTTTAACAGACACATTCCGATGGGGATAATTTGATGAGCCAGTTGCTGTTGTATAGTAATTGAAAACCAAAGAGAGATTCACATATGAATAGTAAATTAAGATGTGCAGTAGTAGCTGGGATTTATACCTGGACCGTTAGAGGCCTTAATGACCCCATAAAAGGGAATAAGGTCATTTGTTATTTAAAGGATCATAAGATATTGCATTTCATAAGGATATTGAGCACGCACAAGGTTAAAGCATTCATGGGTGAGCCAGATTCCCCCTTTATTCCATTTATAAGCAGAACCAGAAGAGTTAGCACTTCTTTGTAATAAAGCTCTAAATTCCAGAATGACTTGCTGCTCTACGTCCCAAATCCCAAAGGGCAGCTGCTGCTGGGCTGGGCTTTGTAAAATGTTAGTTTCATCCTCAAACTCGGCACAGGCACTGAATCCTCCATTTTAGAACCAATTAAAGTGAACGGTTTTCCAATTTTCTGGGACAGATTGTCACAAGTGGCTCAATGGGGAGACCCAGAGGTCTGGAAAGGTGGTGGGGAAAAAGCCTAATTCTTGGTATCCTTTGGGTCCAGTGGGTCTCATTTGAGGTTGAAGATAAAATTAAAAGGGCTTAGCTATATATAGATGGGGGGCGGTTAATAGTGGAAACAGAACTCTCAATTACCCATAGAAACAAAGGGAAAATCCAAAATTGCAGATTATCCCACTTAATATGTGTTGGCATTTGAAAAGTATGGTCAACATTGTGTTTGCCTCCTTAATTATGTCTCCCTTGGGCTGCTCTTAGAGTTCGTGGTGTTCTCCTGACACACAACCTAACAGCAGAAAAGGAAAACTGAGGGATTACATTTGAGGATTCTAGCCTGGGATTAAAATTTGGTTGTAGATAAACCTTTCTGTAGATAATGGAGAAGTGACAGCAATGTCTTCCCTATCTATGACACATTTTGTTTCCTTCTGTTTGTGGCAATAGGCATGTCTGCAGACACAGGCACAGACCTTCCCAGAGAGCCCCGTCATCATTTCTGCTATCATTAGCATGTGGTCTATGGATATTTTCTGTAGCCAGGGTCTAAGCAGGCACAGCCTTAGCCTGTGGAGGGACAGTTTAGAAAACGAGGGAACAATTTCTCCAGGTAAGTAATTAAAACAACAGGAGCAAATCAGAAGACTTAAATGTTGCTATTTAAATGGAAATTCAGCCAGGTCCCCCACATGCTGTGAATTTTATCTATACAACCTCAAAAGGCCCTGGTGATGACACCCTTAGATGTGTGGCTATGATTGTCGCACTGATGTGATGGGATTCCAGGAAATATTTCTGGGGTGGAGAGATGATCATGCAGTCACATGTGGTCTGTTACTAAAATGATCAGTTATGAACGATTTCAAACATGCAGGAAGGTACAGAAATAACAGATACCCATATAGCTACTTCTTCAGAATCATAAAATTTTGACAATTTCTTCTCTCCAGATTTAAAAAATAAAGCTACCAATATGGCTATGGTCAATGACAAAATATACAGAGATGTCATTTTCCACTTCTCTGCTGGATTCTTCCAATGTGACTGAATTTCCTCCCAGCAAGGGTAGAGTCTTTTTCTCATTCCTTGAAACAAGGCTGACCCTGGTGACTTGATTTAGCTAACGGAATGTGACTCTTTGACTTGATATGGTCAGTGTGTGCACCAGGTCTGAGCCTAGGCGTCCGAGAAACCCTGTCAGCTGCTTTGTGAACAGGACTGGACTGTCCTGCTGGGTGATGAGAGACATGTGACCCTGTCACTCCCATCACCCAGTGACAGCCACCACCCGCCCCTCCCCATCTGCTAGCTGACTGCAAACGCATGAGTGAACCCAGCTAAGAACAGAGGAGCCTCGCGGGTCCCAGCTCGAATTGTTATCCACGTAATCATGAGCAATAATAAGTGGTTGTTATCTGTAAGCCACTAAGCTCTGAAGTGGTTTGTTGCATGGCACTAGACCACGGATAGAATGGTAAAACCTACATTCTCCTCATATCTTCCCTCTCCACTTCCTTCTCCCCCTTGAAGTTTCCACTCTTTTGAAATTGGGGTCTATCCTTCCAATACATACAAAGATACCCTAGATGTATACAAAATCAATAGGGATATACAAAAATCAGTATTAAATACTATTCCTAAAATGGTGTATTACGTGCTGCTCAGAGGAAAGATAGATCATACCATCCTTTGCCCCTTGTCTTTTCCAATCTACTTGTTTTCCTACATATCCTGGTGACACACGTGGATGTCATTTATCTTAAGTACTATATATTTTTCCAGTGTATGAATACACCACATCTTATCCATTCCCTTTCTGCCGGAGTAACGAGGAGCTGGGATGAAGGATCTTTCAGCCTCACCATGCTATGATTCGAATAAATGTAAACAGGTAGAAACATTCTGTAAAGAGTCAGTCAGGATAAGGGATAGAAAAACTCATTCCTTTAGCCTTCACCTCTTAATTAACTGATGGTTCCGTTGGTCCTTGAACAACATGGGTTTGAAGTGAGCGGGTCCACTTATATGAGGATTTTTTTTTTTGAGGTAAATACAGTACAGAATTGTAAATGTATTTTCTCTTCCTGATGATTTTCTTTTTTTTTAATTTGTTTTAATTTTTTCATAAACTTATAATGGATTTTTATCCCCAGGGGTACAGGTCTGTGAATCGCCAGGTTTACACACTTCACAGCACTCACCATATCACACACCCTCCCCAATGTCCATAACCCCACCCCCCTCTCCCGACCCCTGTCCCTCCAGCAACCCTCAGTTTGTTTTCTGAGATCAAGAGTCTCTTGTGGTTTGTCTCCCTCCCAATCATTTATTCTTTTCCTACCCCCCAAACCCCCATGTTGCATCTCCACTTCCTCATATCAGGGAGATCATATGATAGTTGTCTTTCTCCGATTGACTTATTTCGTTAAGCATAATACCTTGATGATTTTCTTAATAACATTTTATTTTCTCTAGCTTCCTTTGTTGTAAGAATACAGTATATAATACACATAATATTCAGAATTTGGGTTAATAAACTGTTTATGCTACTCACAAGGCTGGGGTCAACAGCAGGCTATGAGTAGTTAGGTTTTGGAGGAGTCAAAAGTTATACGTGGATACAGAGGAGAATATTACTCAGCCATAAAAAGAATGAAATCTTGCCATTTGCAATGACTTTGATGTATCTAGTGGGTATACTGGTAAATGAAATAAGTCAGTCAGAGAAAGACAAATACCATCTGATTTCACTCATATGTGGAATCTAAGCAACAAAACAATGAAAAATAAAGAGATAAACCAACACATGGACTCTTAACTTACAGAGAACAAACAGAAGGTTCCCAGAGGGGCAGTTTGTGGGGGGGGGGGGTGAAACAGAGGAGATGAAGAGTACACTCATCTTGACAATTACTGAGTAATGTACAAAATTACTGAATCGCTATATTGTACACCTGAAAGTAATAGAACACTGTATGTATGTTAACTATGCTGGAATTATTTTTTTTTAATTTAAAGTTATACATGGATTTTGAACTGCACAGGGGTCAACACCCCTAATCCCTGTGTTCTTTGAGGGGCACCTGTAGGAACCAAAGAACATTCATTTCTGGGTACAAAAATTTCTACATGTTCAGGTCAGGATTCAGAAAATAAGGCCAGGAATATTTAATTTAATGTCATTCACTAACCTTTAAGGGTTTTACACAAAACCACATAGTTTCGCCTTGAGAAAATGGTTATTAAAGTGTTTCCTACAAGGACACCTTTGTGGCTCAGTCAGTTAAGCATCTGCGTTTGGCTCAGGTCATGATCTCAGGGTCCTGGGATCGAGCCCCACATCAGGCTCCCTGCTCAGCGGGGAGCCTCCTTCCCCCTCTCCCCCTACTCTTCCCCCACTTGTGTGCTCTCTCTCTCTCTCACTCACTCTCTCTCAAATAAATAAAATCTTTAAAAAAATTAAGTGTTTGGGGCACCTGGGTGGCTCAGTGGGTTGAGCATCTGCCTTTAGCTCAGGTCATAATCTCAGGGTCCTGGGATCAAGCCCCGCATTGGGTTCTCTGCTCAGCAGGGAGCCTGCTTCCCCCTCTCTCTGCCTGCCTCTCTGCCTACCTGTGATCTCTGTCTGCCAAATAAATAAATAAAATATTTAAAAAAAATAAAAAATAAAAAAATTAAGTGTTTAACAGCGAACTCATGGAGTTGCTTCATACTGTATCCTTGTTACTATCCTTCCAAGAACCGGTCCCTCCCCAAAGCTGGTAAGTAGAGGCTCCAAGTGCAACGGAGGCACGCAGGCTTTTGCATCGCCACATCACTGTGTGTTGAGGTGATCTGGGGGGCGTGGGGTGAGGGGGAAAGTACCAGAGGGTGATAGCAAGAGTGATTACATGCCCACATCTGCCTGGGACAATCCTGGTTTACACCTGTTGTTACCACACCATAATTAGTAGTGTCCCCTTTCATTCACAAAATGGGCTCTGATTCAGATGATAAATGACATGGATACTGTGGTACCCATGGGGTACACTGTCCAGATCCCTCTCACGAAGGACTTGTTACTGCTCATTGCGAACAAATGGCTTGTGGCTTTCTGCCCCTTTACGGATGGCCTCAGCTTCAGAGACCTGCTTCAAAGTCATAATTCTGAGTTGCCCACAGACAGTGACTTTAAGGAATTATAAAAGTCTTGCTCTTAGTTCATGCAAAGAACTCTGGAATTCTGGCTCAGTGTTCTAGAGTTCTAGGTAAGTAATGTTCCCCTCCCACGCACACCTTCTGCCTCATCCCACTCCTGATTCCTCCCCTTTCACAAGAGTTGACCCCAGGGCACTCCAAAACATGCAAATTTCACTTTAGCACCTATTTCTTAGGGAACCCAACACAGAACAATTGGGATGAGAAGAGGGCTTTTTGAGCTGGGCCAACATGATGATCAAGAAGTTGAGGGAAATGACTCTGATGAAAAACCATGATCAAATGCCCAGTTTCCAAACCTGAGTTGGGTTTCCCAGGGAGATCCCCCTGACTGGAGAAGAGATGGGTCCCCTGGATAAGGGTGCTGCAGCAACTGGCCAGTGCGATGGCAACAATACCTTGACTTGATCTGCAAAGGGGCCGATGGCCATTTTCTTGAGTGAGTGCAAAGTAGGGAAAAGGGAATACATCAGCACCCCCAAAGCCACTGAACCCAGAATGCAAATGGACACTGACACCCAGAAATCCAAAGCACCATCATGACACCCTTTTTGCACTGGGGGCAGAGGGCAGCCAGGTTACAGATGCAGCCCTGGTCATCGTAGGCCTTTCAAGTCTACAAACCGATTTGGTAGTTATTTCTTTAGTCTGTGCTTATATAACCGAAGAACTGGGAAGAGGTAGCTGGTACCACCTCCTCTTTGAGTCCTTGGACTGTGGACAGGAGGGACTGTGGAGGGCGGGGAGGCTAAGCTGAGGCTCCCACAACCACAAGGAATACAGAAAGGACTGGACAGTGATGTTAAGAATGCCAATAGGCCAAATCGAGCACAACACTGGGCTAGGACGTCAAAAACATTTCCTCCCCCATGCCTTCTTCTGCCAGCAAACACAGCAGAATGGACTTGGAAGGAAACATGTACAGGTTGAGCAGGCCAACATGACTGAGGAGGTCCGCTCTGGGAGATGACTGATGTGCTTTTCCAGACATTGACTTATTGCTTAGAAACAACAATTATTTACTTTAGCAGAGCTACTTTTTATTAGAGTAAAACGTCCCAGTCAGCTCATTGGTCTCTCTCCTTTAATAGCTGTTCTCAAGATAATCAATGACTTTTAACAGCCAGGCTCAGTTATCAATGTACACGAGTAAGCGTATTGATTTGACAGATACTTTTCTTCACTGGGCACCAATTATTGCTATCTGAATTGTGCCACATTAGGCTAGAAACACCATGTAATCTTGCTAGTTACTTAATGCATTCTGGTGATTGGCTTCAAGAAGCTTTATAATCACACTGTTGATTTGTGAGTTAACAATACTTTAAAATTCCACTGAGAGCTAAGAAGCAGAGTTTGCTTTAAAAAAGGTTAATAGAATAAGACATCCAATCTATTTCATTTTTGTGAGGATAAATGAATGGAAACTTTACAAGACTATGTAAATCTTACCTACATTTTGTGTTCTATTGGAAGCTAGGGTATTTCTAAAATAGAAAAACCTCCCAATATTGATATCCGTAGTGCCATTAAAATGCAGACTATTTGATTTCATAAACATTCCTAAAATTAGAAATCATTAAAACGATTAAAAAGACATGTCTCTATTTCTGATTAAAAATGGAGAAAAATCAAGACTCAGAATGTCATTAATATTATTAACCCAGGCACTAGCCTAGCTGCTTAATTAAAAAAACAACAATATAAAAAAAAAATACAGTGAGGGTTTCAGCCAGGCAGAGCAGCCTCACGCTGGACAGAGGTTGTAGGAGGTCTGTGTAATGACACGTCCTTACAGCCCAGAATTTAGCCCCTGAAGACATCTGACATCCCCTTGTTCTGTTGTTTGTACAACAGACTTTGTTAGGGCTGCTACCATTAAGACCAACACTCCTTTCTGGTCTGAATCTTTCTTGCTCCATCTTTCTTTCCATCACTTATTCAGTGAATAATTGCCATGTTCTTACAATCTGCCTTGCCACAAATCAGGCCCCAGTGATACCCAGTGGTGAGAAATATAATGATGAAAATGGAAGTGTTTCTTCCTTACACCCAGTCCTACCATTCATGGTTCTTTTCAAATAAAAATAACTTGATTGCTGCTACAGGGAAATGATTATGAATTTCAAGTGTACCTAGAATATCAATAATAATGGATATTTGGGGCCGAATTCTCAGTGTGGCTTACCTTGAGTCTGTATTTTTTAAAATTTGTCCAAATTCTGAAATATTAAAATTTTACATTTGAATGAATTATTAAACAGCATTGTAAAGTTCAGGATGCCCAGATAGAAACACATGTAGTTAATATTACATTTTATCAGAAGAATATGCTTCGTTTCTGCCCTCTTGGGGGACTAGGGTCTTTATGAAAGTGGTCAGATAACATTCTTTCAGTCCAGACATCCATATGTAATTCCTGGATGGGTTGAAAAGTTGGGACTTCGTGACAATGCTAAAAATATTATAAGTGATAGGTGCCAAACTTAGGTAATGAGAACTATATACACGTTTTACTATAATTAATTTGGGTATAAATCTACATAAACACCCTCCATACATAGGGGGCCTATGTTCCAGGTGTTGTTTTTTTTTTTCATTCCAGTATCTTTTTATTAAGAAAGTTCTTTGTCGTTGCTTCTTCAGGTGTCCAAATGCACTGTAAATATATCTTTGTTTCTGAATTTCGAAGGATATTTTCAAAGGGCTAGCTGTCTCCTCTACTTGCTAATTCTGGAAAGAGTTCTGCAGATCTACTGGCCTCTGAAGCTGTTTCTCTACTCTGAACACTTAATCCTGAACCGATGTTCTTTGTTATAATCACCAGCCGTGTTTTATGGCTCTGGCAATACCTATGGAATTACATTTCACAACTTTTTCCTAGTGATTAGCTTTATGGAATATAGATGAGTTATCAAGTTCCCCACTTCCTTTCCTGGAAAAATGTGTCATGTAGGACAAAGCTTGAGCCATAGATGAGTATAAGTAATACTGTGAGAAAGACCTAGTTAGGGTAGGCTAAGGGTGGGTAACAGTGTCAATGAAACAAATTTAAGAATGTGTGATGGCTCAAGTACAATGGAAATTTACTACTTCTAACCTAAAGGTCTAAAGAAGGTGTTCTCGGTTGATGGAAGTGATCCCCCTGTTCCCTATGAACCTGAGGAAGAGGCAGGACCACCACAAAGGAATGCACAGCAAGGAACGAGGGACATGAGGAGCAGCTGCCACAGGACTACGGACCTCTGATTTGTCCTGAATACATGGACGGTGCAGACCTCAAGGCTCCAGTATGACCTCAAGGGAGTGAGGTCATACTCCTGGAAAGTGACCGGTATTGGGCTTTTGGCTAACCTTGGTGGATGAGGCCCAGAGCCTAATTGTGTTTGATTTTGAAAACCAAAGAAAACTGACTTTGAGTTTTGTGGAGGAGTATCTACCACATTTATATAAACCGCAGTTTACTCCATCATGGCAATCTGAGGCTAAGGATTCCAACCTTCTATGTTTTGGTCAGCTCCATTTTTGTCTCTAAGGCTATGCTGGTCTTTCTGTGAGGATGCTGGTGGTAATGTCTGTGCCTTCAGGAGATACTGAGGGGTCCTTTCCATTCTTGCCTTCTTATCCCCGTAACAGCTGTGGTCATATCCCTCAGCCCAGGCCACTTCTACTTTCCCTTCCCCTCACTGCTCTAGTTTTTGATTCTGCCAAGTTTCTTTCTCCCCCATCTGAAGACACCTGGTACTCCTCCTCTTCACCTACCATGGATCTTTCCACTCTCTTCTTAGAGCTTTGCTATCTTCAGGGAAACTTCTCCTTCTCAAATGCTGCAGCACCTCTGGAAAGAATGCCCACTGACTGGCTCTCGCACTTAGAGTTTACAGAGAGGTATAGTGGGACGCACGTTCTACTTCTGGTGGTATGAAGTCTCTTCCTCATTACACTCTCAGTAAGAAAGAATCCCTTTTGGACAGATACATATAAACTATGAAAAAATTAGTTGTTATGCCATTACACATTATCTCCTGCCTAGAGCCACACTCCTACACAACCACCTACGGGCCATAGCATGCAGGCTTCCACCTTACAGCGATGGAACGTTCAGGAGCTACATGGTGAAGACTCATGATAAAGATGTCAGGTCATAGAAACCAACAGCATAAGGGTCTATTTCCTGCATGTAGGGCATGGTTTGAAGATAAATATTTGTTGGCTGTTGTACAAAATGCTGCAATTAACAGAGGTGTGCATCTATCTTTTCAAATTTGTGTTTTCATTTTCTTTGGGTAAAACCCAGTAGTGGCATTACTGGATCATGTGGTAATTCCATTTTTAATATTTTAAGGGACCTCCACACGGTTTTCCACAATGGCTGCACCAATCTGCATGGCCATCTCCTATGCATGAAGATTCCTTTTTCTCCACATCCTCGCCAACACTTGTTTCTTGTGTGTGTGTGTATGTGTGTGTGTTTTAATTTTAGCCATTCTGACAGGTGTGAAATGGTATCTCCTTATAGTTTTAATTTGCATTTCCCTGGTGATTGGTGAAGTTGAGCACCTTATCATGTGTCTGTTGGCCATCTGTATGTCTTCTTTGGAAAAATGCCTATTTAGCTCTGCCCATTTCTTAATTGGATTATTTGTGGTTTTTTGGTGTTGATTTTATCTATTATTTTTATATTTTAGATACTACTCCCTTGTTGGATATATAATTTGCAAATATCTTCTCCCATTCAGTAGGTTGCCTTTTTGTTTTGTTGATGGTCTCCTTTGTTGTGTAAAAGGTTTTATTTTGGTGTTTGGTATAGTCTTAATAGTTTAATTTTGCTTTTGTTTCTCTTGCTAGAGGGACCTATCTAAAAAATATTTCTATGGCCATTGTGTCAAAGAAATTACTGCTTGTGTTTTCTTCAAGGAATTTTATGGTTTCAGGTCTCATATATGTGTCTTTAATCCGTTTTGAGTTTACTTTTGTGTTTGATGTAAGAAGGCATTTGACAAAGTACATCGATTCACGATTAAAAACTCTCAACAAAATAGGTTTAGAGGGAACATACCTCAACATAATAAAGTCCTTATATGACAAACCCATAGCTAACATCATACTCAATGGTAAAAAACTCGTGGCTTTTCCTCTAAGATCAGGACCAAGACAAGGATGTCTACTCTCACCACTTTTATTTAATGTAGTACTAGAAGTCTTAGCCACAGCAAAAAGAAATAAAAGGCATCGAAAGTGGTAAGGAAGTAGTAAAACCATCACTATTTGTACCTGACGTGATACCATACATAGAAAACCCTAAAGAATCCACCAAAAAAACTACCAGAACTGATTCATGAATTCAATAAAGTTGCAGGATATGAAGTTAATTTATGGCAATATGCTGCATTTCAATATGCCAATAATGAAGTAGCAGAAAGAAAAATCAAGATTATCTCATTTACAAATGCACTAAAAATAATCAAATAGCTGGAAATGATCTTAACCAAGGAGATCAAACACCTGTCCTTTGAAAACTATAAAACACTGATGAAAGAAATTGAAGATGACACAAACAAATGGAAAGGTATCCCATGCTCATGGATTGGAAGAACATATATTGTTAAAATGTCTATGCTACCCAAAGGAATCTATAGTTAATGCAATCCCTATCAAAATACCAATAATAACACAGAACTAGTACAAAAAATCTTTAAGTTTGTATAGAGCCACAGAAGACCTTGGATAGCCAAAATAATCTTGAAAAAGAAGAGAAGTAGAGGTATCACATTGCCAGATTTCAAGATACACTACAAAGCTGTAGTAATCAAAATAGTGTGATACTGGCACAAAAATAGACACAAAGGGGGCACCTGGGTGACTCAGTGGGTTAAAGCCTCTGCCTTAGGCTCAGGTCATGATCCGAGGGTCCTGGGATCGAGCCCCACATTGGGCTCTCTACTGAGCAGAGAGCCTGCTTCCCTTCCTCTCTCTCTCTGCCTGCCTCTCTGCCTAATTGTGATCTCTGTCTGTCAAATAAATAAAATCTTAAAAAAAAAATAGACACAAAGATCAACGGAACAGAATAGAGTCAAAAAATAAGCCCATGTGTTTATGGTTAATTAACCTAAAACTAAGAAGGCAAGAATATACAATGGGAAAAAGTCTCTTCAACAAATGGTGTTGGGAAAACTGGAAAGGTTCATGCAAAAGAATAAAATTGAACCACTTTCTCACATTGTACGCAAAATAAACTCAAAATGGAGTAGCATTTTGGATATCTACTAATGAAGAGTTTAATTTTTCTAATTGTGCCTACTGTCTTCTCCCTCTCTAGTTTTCTAACTATTCATAGTGAGTGGTTGGGAGATAGCAGCATAACCTTTACAATTCATTTTTTTTAAATATAAAGAAATTAAAACTAATTTTGAAAATTGGGGGCATTTCACCAAACAACATGGACCAAAATATCATGTTGGATTTTCAATGAGAATCTTTCTTGTTGTATGTAAAGTTCTAAAAAGAAAAGTGGATCCCTGGCAGAAGCTAATGGTTAATGATTAAGGGCACTTAGTTCATGTTGATTGAAAGGACTCAGGGTGGAGTTCAATTGAATTTTAACCAGGTTTTGGGTGGTCCATCAAAAGAGTGAGGGTGCTCTCTCATTTCCCAGGATTACCCCAAATTACATCCATTGTCCCTGCTTAAATATCAATGATGTGCCTCTCTCAAAAATAATTTGATGTGAGTAGTAATTTTACCACCATCCCTTCCATGAACAACCCCTCCCTGGATAAACATAAAGACCATCATTCTTCAGAGTCTGGCACTCTAATGTGGCATATGAACCTCGCATTTCATTGGAAATCAAAGTCGGGTGCAGAGACCAGGAGGAATCTGCAGGGTTGTCAGCTGCCAGCACCTCTGATTGAATTTGGGAAAACAGATCAGTTCAAAATCACTAGCCTCTCAGGGAAAACTGCAGGATGATCAATTCCAAATACCACATATCTCTGGGAGCAGACGTTATCTATACATTTGTTTCTTCACATCCTCTTCTCCACATGTTCCCAGCTCCTCACTCAAACAGCTATTAACAATAACTCCAAGAAGCAGGGGGAACTAATGACAAGTTTCATCCCCTCAGTTTAATAACCCAGCCCTAATTCTCCTGTATTCATTATCCCCCGGCACCAAACCGTTTCCATTTGCACACCAAAGCAATCCTCCATATCTTTAGTGTTGATGTCAGCTTGATCTGCACTGATCACTTTCATTAAGAATACACATTTACTGAGTAATGTGATCCAAAAACAGATGCTTTCCAAATAGACCACTCATTGTATTGATGAAAAGGCACTGTCGTGAAGGTCAAAAGCCCTTGAGTTTTTCCATTTACCAAAGGGAAAATAGATAAAGAATGACTACCTCATAAATTTTGTTATTCATTCAACAAACACACTGGCCATGTTTGAGGCAATGGGATCATCCATAGGACACAAAGATGAACAACAAAGCATAGAGCAAACTAGAACAAACTCTTAAAGGGGCAGTTGCCCAGTGGGGGAAAGTGTAAGAATTTTACCTCCTGAAAGAAGGGGATCTAGAACATTGTGCCCTGAGTGGGGTCAGAGGAGGCCTGGTCTCTACACTGTGGAAGGGTCAGTGTTGGCTCACTGGCTCCAGAACACAGAAGATGGGGAGATGTGAGAGAAAAAAAAGGCAGAGTTAAGAGCTAAGTGGACAGTGGCACTGAAAAGTCATCACAAGGGCATTGTATTAGTTTGCTAGGGCTGGTAGAAGGTTCCACACACTGATGGGCTCACCCCATAGAAATCTATAGTCTCACAATCCTGGAGGCTAGAAGTCTGAAATTGAGATATTGGTAGGGTTGGCTCCTTTAGAGAGCTCTGAGGTGGGATCTGTTCTGTCTTATTAGATTAGGACCCACCATAATGACCTCATCTTAATTTAACTACTTACATCTGCAGGGACCTCATTTTCAAATAAGGTCACAATCCAAGGTATTCCAGAGGTGGGGGAGTGGTTATGACTTCAGACACCATTCAACCCCTAACAGAGCCACACAAAAAGGCAAGAATGAAGTAGCTAATAGGACAGAAAATGTAGGTGGATAGAGCAGACCCAACAGAGCCTCGGCAGAGTCCTGGAGGCAATGACGTATCAAGTTTTTGTTTTTTATCTGGACTTCTGAAGCTTGAGGGACTAAGGTGAGGAGTCCATTGGAGGAGAGATACGGACATTTATTTCCCCAGGGGTTAGAGCAGAAGAGCTGTCCTGGGAGGGGAAAGTGTCTAGTGTTCGAGAACCCTAGAAAGAATCGTATTCAGTCACACCCAAGGCTCCTTCACCCTGTACCCCTGTTTCACCTGATACTCCAAGGGTCATAAAAAACTAGTTACCCTCTCTTATTCAAGGTTAACCATTCATAGGACACTAAACTTCTGGAGCTGCTTTTGGTCCTATAATACACAAACTCTTCAAACACTTTGAAAAAGATTTGCTTTTATTTGTTGGTGTGAAGAGGTGTGTATATTATGTCCATATGTGTACTGCCTACTGTGTGAAAGGCACTTTTTTTTTTTTTGCTTTTTTTCTTTTAACCTCATTTAAGTTTCATGGGGTCAATACACCTTTTCCTAGAATTTCCTAGTATTTTATCTCATTGAAGTTTCATAGGGATACACTTTGTCCTTATCTTTCCTAGTGTCAGTAAATCAGCATGTCTTTTTAATGCTATCTCCAGACTATATTTCAAATCAGTCCCCTTTTTCTAAGGTCCTTACCACAGTAGATTTCAGTGGGTCTCAGAGTGTGCTCTCCAAATAGCAGCATCATTGCAAACTTGTTAGAAATGCAAATTCTCCACCCAGCCTCTACCTTCATCACTACCAGACCTACACAACCAGAAACGCTAGGGGTGGGGCCCACAAATCTGTGTTTTAACAGCTCCCCTGATGATTCTGGTCGCTAGGGCAATGTCATTTCCCACCTGGTTTGATACTCTGGTCTCCTAACTAGTATCCCTACTTAACTCTCCTCTCCATAGAAGAACCAGCATGATCTCCCCAAAATGCCCATCGGATAGTTGCATTCCCCCGCTTACAACTTTTAAAGCAAAGACTTCCCACTTCACTTAAAATAAAAGTGAAGTTCTTACCCTAACTTTTAAGACTTTGGGTGATTTGTCTCCTGGTATCTCACCTCTCACAATGCTAGGAATGCCGGTATTGTAGTTAATAAAACATGCTAAGTCAGCCTTGTTTGCTCTTGTATCCTTAGCACTGGTGCATAAGAGACATTTACTTAATATTTATAGAGTCGAACACTTAATTGAAAAAGTGTCCTTTATCTACCCTGTTTGGGATTTTATAGAATCCAAATTTGTCCCTTCTTAAGTTTTGTAAGCTTATATTTTAAAGAGTCCCATTCTTAATTTGTCCCCTCCACATGTCTCCATCCTTTGGGTCATTCCAGTTAATCATTAGTAAACTCTACAAAAAATTAACAAGCACCTAGTAGCACAATAAAATAAAACATGGGGTCCTCCCCAGAAGTTCCTATGCTACTAGAAAAGCAGACATGTGCACACCTTCTTAAAAAAAAAAATAAAACGAAACAAAAAAACTTTATGGTAGGCAATACAATACATGGCAAAGAAGGTAATAATTGAGCTGGGTCCAAAAGGAAAAGAAAGAATTCTCCAAGTAAAGAACTGTGGAAGGATAGTTCTGACAGAGGAACAGCATGTGCAAAGGCACTGAGCTAAAAAGAAAACAAAAACCAAGTTCAGAGTGGTTGGTCTTGGGGAAGAGATGCTACACATGAGGCTAAGGTATGAGGGTAGACCCTCCACATATTAAAGGTCCCTGTAAACAAGGGAATTTAGGTTTCACTCCAGAACACTGGAAGTTCCATATTGTTTTCCATAGTGGATGCACTATTTTGCATTCCCACATTCCTACCAACCCTCCCACATTCCTACCAACACTTGTGTTTTCTTTTTTGAATAATAGCCATCCTAATGGACATGAGGTGATGCCTCATTGTGTTTTGGATTTATATATCCCTGATGATGAGTGGCACTTTCATCTCTCATGGAAGAAATCAGATTTTAATCTGGACAGGGGTAGGATCATCTTTGAGTTTAGGGTCCCTCTGGTGGTAATGTGGGGGATGAACTAGAAAGAAAAGAGACAAGAGGAGTGAAGCTCATTCAGGAGGCAATAATTTCGGAACCTTCTCTGCTTCTCTCCCTTGTTCCCTATATGGAATGCACATGGGGGTGTCCTCGTCACTTTAGACAAGGTGATGATCAACACGGGCTTTCTCGTTCCTTCAGATGCTCTAGGTGTAGTTCAAACTGCTGTCAGTTTTGGATAGGTGGGCTCTGTGTGAAGCAACTTACCTTTGAGCCCACTGTGCGCTCTGTCATCCAATGAAACTCCTCTGGAGCCCCTATCCCATGCTATCTATAGACTTCTTTACTGACAGCGGCCTCAATGACTGCAGGATTGCGTATTCACTACTCCTGCCTGGTAAGACTGCAGCCAGCCTGCCCATCCATGCCTTCTTCCTAGTACTTGTGAAGCCCCCACCTTTTATGCTATAAGAGATGTTGAGGAGTATTACACAGAAATTGACAGTGAAATAAATTATTTGCCCCAAGTTATACACCTTGGTAGTGTAAGAGGTGGGACTTGACTCTTACCACCACGAATTATTTGTGCCCTAAGTGGTATCCTGTGGACACATGGAAGCATGGGGTGAATAAGGACAGCCACAGTAATGACCCTGTAGCAGTATGCATGGTGACTCACAGCTTACAAAGTGATTATTATGTACATTATGTTATTTTAAACTGTAAGAGGTAAATATCCTAATCATCCCCAGTTTATTGACAAATACAGTGAAATTAGAGAGATCAAATGACTTGCTGAGTTGTCCATAGCCTGGGCTGGCTGAGAAGACCCCCAAATTCAGATACCTTGATTTCTAATCTATACCTTTTCTATCACATTCCATGGCCTTGAGTGCACAATAGGCTATAAATGAACGCTTGCATCTCCCTGATACGACCTTTCGGTACCCTGGGTTTGTGTATGTTAACACTTTCTAAGTGGACGAGGATTTGAAACTGTCCATTTACTAGTTGACTCAGCACCCTAACTTAAATTAGGTAGATGAGCAACAGCTTGATTAAAAAGAATGTGAAATCAGAGGCTATGAATAAGTAAGATTCTGATAAATTATAACAAATCAGTAAAATAAGCAGAGGGAAATTAGAGGGGGAATAAGAATGAGAAAAATATTATTAAGAAGATATTCCAAAATACTAGGTAAGAGAGGTTGCACAGTTGCAGTGGAAATTCTAGGGAATATCCCCCAGTGCAACAAGAAAACAGCCGACAAGAAAACCAACGTGTGATGCTTCCGGTGTTTAAGCAGACCCAGCACAGAGACATGTACATCACTACCATCTCCAGAACCCGGGCCAATGTCAAGTATCTCTCAGAATGTCAAAAACGTCTGGCATTTGAAATTACATTACGCCTCTGTGAAGTTTGCTAACTCACTACACAAAGGACTTTTTTTTTTTCCAATGATAAAATTAATTAACAGTGATACCTGCTATTTAGGGAATGTTTACCATCAATGAGCAGCGACCACAATAGGTACTTTCTGTGCATTCTCTCACTTGTACCCCCTGTCATTATTAACATTTCCAGGTTTTAGATAAAGAAAATGAAGCTCAGAGAGGTTGAGCAATTTGCTTAAGGTCACACAGGTACCAGGTGATGAGGTCAGGATTTGAATCCAGGATTGTCTGAGTCCAGAGTGTAGGCTTTTAGACACTAGAATTTAGGGGGAGGGGAGTAAGTTTGCATAAGAACTGGTATGAATTTTACTTGTAAATCAACTTTTTTACAGAATCATTCTCTCTGAAATAGCAGCAGCTAAAAGACAGAGTCTGGTTTTCTCTCCTATTCAACCAATAGGTACATGGAAAATGAGGGACCAAATTTCTTAGAGTAAAGTTGTTAGGTTCTAACTGATTTTTAAAATAGCCCTGTTACTTGTATTTACTTACACCAAGCTACTAACCATATTTTTGAGTGTATATTTTTCTGCAGCAAATTATCATCAAACTGGTGTATTTTATAGCAAGTATCAATAATATATTAAAAAATCTAAACATGATTTTCAAAAGTTACAAGCAGATGTATTTATTTTTTGTGCACATCTCACAATAGCACAAGAATTTTGGGTGCATATTCTACTTGGGTGCATATTCTACATAGACCTACACATATGTGAGGTCTGGCATATATTTTTCTATCATCAGGAACTCTGGCTTTGTGAAATGAATGAATGTCACAGGGATAAATGAGAATGATGATATGGGTTATTGATTCCTAGAAGTATCTAAGATGATTCACCATAAATCATGAATTATATTTTATTCTTCCATTTTAATATTTTAATCATAACTCTCTAGTCTTAAGATGGTGTATCTTGCCCAAGAATCCCATAACCTCAATTCATTACAGAGTGTCCTTGAAGATGGCAGTCAGATAGAACAGTAATTCCCCTCTTAGGAATTGGACCGTTTAGAGCACTTGTGACTTGCCTAAGGAAATGGAATGGAAGTTTCCAGAAAGCAGCTTCATCTCATGAGTAAGTCTCACCACCGGCATCGGCAGCCCCATGATCTAGTGTGGAGATCTTCAAGCTGTGGCACACAGGCCAATTGGTCTGCAACCTGATTTTCTAGGTCTTGTGAGCCAAGGACGGTATTTACATTTGGAAAGGGTTGCAAAAAATCAAAAGAAGAAGAAAATTGTGAAAATTACAGGAAAAAAAAAAGAAAATTACAGGAAATTGAAACCTCAGTGTCTTTAAAGAAAGTTTTCTTGGAATACAGCCATGCCCATGCATTTCTGTATTGTCTGGGACTGTTTTGTGCTACAAGGGTGGTTTCCACTGAGACTATAGGGACCACAAGCTCTAGGGCAGTCCTGATTTCCCTTAACAGAAAAAGTTTGCTGACCCCTGATCAGGATCCTGACCTTCACATCTTCAGAAGGTGCTAGACACACACACAAAAAAAAACATTTGACAAGACATTGCTCTCACCGTTGCACTGAAAACTCACAATCACTCACTCTCAAGTGTTTACTGAATGTGTACTATGAGGCGGTCTCTGTGGAAGGCATGTGAAATGCAAAGTTAGGAGGACACCAGCCCTGGTCGTAAGGAGCTTATGGTCTCTCCAAGAAGGACATAAGACACCCCAAAAACATAAAAGCCAGAGGCCAGGACAGATATATCAGGCCAGACTGGTGTTTACAATGGGACCTAGTTAAGAGCCTTAGCGAGGTAACTTTTTGACATAATTCTTCAGAAGGAATCAAAGTTGGGAGTCAAGTTAATGGTCCCTTCTGGGTAGTCTGGGGCTTATTTATTCACGATTAGCCATTTGAGTATTCTTCAGTCTTTGAATGGCAAGCAAAAGAATCTTGAGGCTTTGTACACAGAAATAAATTTTTAAAAAGTCTCTATACAAAGAAAAAAAAATAGTTGTGCCTGAAAATGTATTCATTTTTCTTGGGTTGAGAGCTGTGGGGCCTAGGAACCATGAGGTCACAGTGGCCAGTTAAGTGCATTTTTTGGAATCCTTCATAATGACCTCATTGTCATAAATTCTGTCAGTGATTTATTGTCATGACAGAAATCTTGATGAACCCATCTCATATGAATATGGCTATCTTAAACCCTTCCCTTGGTGCTGCCCTGCATTTTCCATCACTGCCACCTTCTTTCCAGAAGCAGCAACCCAAAGCTCAGCCCTCCTGAAGAAAGGACTAATAACGGCCTGTGGAGGCCAAGGCCGGCTGCCCTCTGCATGCCCCATTAACCTCCCTCCCTTGAAACTTTATCACTGGGTCTTTTATTTCCCATCATTTTCAAATTCCACTTGCTCTGTGATCATTTGCCTAACAGCCTAAAGAGAGATGAGATTACTGCTGCTATCTCTTTTTTACAGATAACAGGAAGGAGGTAAAGAGGACCCGGAAACTTGTCCACATGTTATGTAGAATCAACCATTAGAGAACCGTGAGTTCAGACTGTAGGTATCAAGGGAGGGGGAGCAATGAACAGCCCCCCCCCCCCCCCCCCCCCCCCCCCAGTATCCAAGCTCTCAGGACTATATGCTTGACAGGAACTGCATCCTCACCAGTATTTGATGACTCTTTGGAGTCACTGCCTGCCCTTTTATCAGAAAGTTACTCATTTTCTCTCACTATTTTTACACAGGTGATTTTTTCAGACTCAGTTATTACCATGCCCGGCAACAAACATGTATTAAGCAGTGACCACATGTCTTATATTATTAGGGATTATGAAGGATCAAAGAGAAGAATCATGCTACCCCCATCCTTGGGGAATGTGGGACCCTTTGCAGAGGTCAATGAACCATCTAAGAAATCATGTGGAAAAAAATCTTAATGATACAATCAATTTTTAAATTCTCTCTAGGTGTATCCTCTGATAAGTATACTAAAGATTGACATTGGATGCTAAGAAGAAGGTACCTCCTTGTGGTTATGGATTGTCCTTCAGAAACCTTAAGTCCTGTTGTATGTACTTCTTCAAAGAGCCCAGGAGACAACAGGAAATAAAGAAGATGGAGTGGCAAGATGTGAGTCCCAGTCCTGGCTCTGCCATCGATTCATTCTGAACAAATCAGATCCACTCACGGAGCTCACTTTCTTCCTCTGCAATATGGAGGGTAGAGAAGAGATAATGCTCTGGGTTCTTCCTGCACCTACACAGGAACACCAGAGCCCCAGCTCCCTTGCATCTAGAGGACTGTGTGGCACTGAGGCCTGACCCATGGAACGTGGGCCACTTCCAACCCTGGACATAAAATGGAATCCCTTGTGCGATCTTCCACCTCTTCTAAAGGACTCTAAAAATCTCTGAAATGGTGGACAGCCTCACGTTAGAAGAAGCTTGGGTGCCTAAGTTCACGGCATGAAGGAGATTTGCCAACTGGAAGCCTCCAGGTCAGACTTTGTGTGAATAAGAACAAATCCTTTTTCTGTCATGTTACTACAATTGTAAAATTGTGGCAGAAATTAGTCTATCCTCATGAGAACAGATATGTTGGTCTACAGTTATCTTCAAGGATGTTTCTACCATGAAAATTTGTATTCTTTGGTAATTCTACTACATCCTTTCTTTTCCTTTGCAAGATATGAGTGGACAGTATTTGGACTATGGTTTCCACTGTCTTCTCTTAACTGACATATGCACAAAGTCCCAATCCCCCTCTGAACTTAAGACATCAGACTTGCCTCTATTTTTTGGAACTCATCACAAAACCATTTGGTATCTGCTATGGACTGAATGTTTTTGTGTCCTCAAAATTCATATGGTGATGCCTTAACCTCCAATGTGATGGTATTTAGAGGTGGTGCCTTGGGGAGGTGATCAAGTTTAGACAACCTCATGGGTCATGAGGGTGCCCCCCCATGATGGGATTAGTGCCCTTCTAAGAAGAGGAAGAGGCACCCCAGCTGCCTCCCTCTGCATGCAAAGATAGAACAAAAAGACAGCCATCTGCAAGACTGGAAGAGGGATCTCATGAGACAACAAATCTTCCAGCACCTTGATCTCAGACTTTGCAGGTTCCAGATGGTGAGAAATAAATATCCGTTGTGCAAACCACCCACCGATGTCATTTTGTTACAGCAGCCCAAGCTGCCTAAGACAGTATCTAACTCAAGGAGTTATTCTTTTTCAATTGTAATCTTTTCACAAAACAACTAAAAAGAGTTACTGGATTGGTTTGTTTTTTCATTTCTGCAAGGATATTTCCAAAAGTACAAGGCTGTGAAAGTTATATCAGTCGGCAAGATCTGCATTGGTGCTGGTCTCAAATATCAACCGTCACCCCTAAGTTCTTCCCATGCTCCTTTTAGCAGAAGACACCTGGATGCAAGATGGGCATGAGCTTTATCTATGGATTGAGCCAGAGAGCCAGAGAGGTCAGACATCCTGGCATAAATGCAGTGCAATTTTCAGGAGCTCCAAAGAAGAGGCCACGTGCTTGCAATGCTTCATTCTCCTGGTGACTCCCTTCCCCACCCCCTTTCCCTATTCCCCCCTTCCTCCCTTTCTTTCAGGTCTTGATCCTCTGGGCCAGTGCTTATTTATGTGGTTGTTTTTTATCAACCAAAAATGAAAAACATAATAGAGGAAAAGGGAAAGTGAGACAAGACAGGACATAGCAATTGTCTGCCTTTCTGACAGATGATGTTTGCATTCCAGGATCATTAACTGTTCATAGAAATAGCTGTGTGTGTGTGTGTGTGTGTGTTTGTTTTAATAAGTCATCCTCGATGTGTGAGTCTGTGGCTGTTTAATTTATCATGATACGAGATTGCAGGGCACACCTGTGTGAGTACACACTTCTGGATATCGCTGTGCATAAATACAGCTAGCTGGATCCCAGTCTGTGCAGACCTGGCAGCAGTCCAAAAAGGAAATTTTCATTGATCTTCCAGTTTAATTATATCTGTGGCGATATCTACTACCTTGTGAATCATCATGTGGGCTCGTTAGGCACCTGTTCTCTCTCCACTTGCAAGGAAAATGTTTCAATTAGAATAAAAAAATGATTAAAGATTTTTCCTCTTCATTTCTTGCCCTAGGTAACTGGGAGAAAATTGACATGAATATGCAGCTAGTCAGGCGGAGAGCAGGTCAAATCACAGATGGGAACTTATTAGCTCTGTTCCATTTCCCCCAATGCACTCCCACCTTTCTAACCCACACACGCAAATCAAGCATTCATTATATGGGTGTCACACACATATTTTTTACTCAAATGAAGACTCCACAAAGCATTGTGAGTCAAGACGTTGCATCATTTCTTTGGTCCTGGCAAGTCTGATGGCAGGATTTGTGTGTGGCTGAAGTTGCAACCACTGGCGATTAAACACCATGGGATATAGAGTGAGAGGGTACCTATAAATATCTGGTGTGTCAGCCTCTGTATTATGTACCTCTGGGTAGTATATCCAGCAAATCTTCACACCAGTGCTGATGAGAGGTACTGTTAGTTTCACTTCTTTGATGGGAAAATGGAGGCCAAGCCATATTCACAGTTAGGTGGGTTTGGTTCCAATGTCTCCCCCGGATACATAAGTGTCCACGCTCATTGTTGTTAGCCTCTGAGACTTTGTGGTTTCTCTGTCATGCTGCAAACTAACAGAGGCAGCAAAGACATGCCATGAATCCCACTCTCTCATGTTGGCTTTCTAGGTGGAGAGAGTGGACAAGGGCTAGGGAACGGAAGTTATCAGCACTCTTCATCCTCAGTATGAAGTCTCTTAGTTCCCTCCAGTTTGGATAAGGAATAAATAGGACAGCTAAGTCAGGATGGTGAGTGGGCTGCTCTACGGGAGCTGTTTTTCAGTCCTCTGAAGAATTATCTCAGGACTATGGTGGACAATGGATTTTAACAAGAGTTCTGACAGCTAAGGCTTGGAAGGTCAAGAATAGATGAAATTAAGAATTTTACTTCAACTGGACAATTAGCAATCCAGACAGCAGTGACATCCATGAAGGTGATGAACTAGTCTGCTTATTCAGATTTTACCCCCTCAACATACCTCAGGAAGAGCCTGGAAGGAATTGACACACTGGGACTATCACCTCTTCACTAAAGCAGGACGATTATTCTATAGCAGTGGCTGAAAACAGACGACGGAATGCAGTAAGCCCTCGTCCACAACACAGGGCCCAACACATACTAAGGGCGTCGACAATGTAAGCGTCACCTTCTCGACCTATCATGGACACTTAATACATATTCATTTTAGTCACAAGAATTGAAACCGTAAACCAGGGTCAGCGTAGTCCAGTAGATCAGACCCAGGTAGAATCAGAACCTGGCGACTTCCCAGTGATCACCTGTCGGGGCAGTCAGTGTGAGGGAATGAGGCAGTGGGTACCTCTGTTCATGCCCCTCCTCTGTGTCTGGAGGGGGCTTTTTTGCACCTTGACTGCAGGGTTGCCCAAAGAGCTTGCTCTGGCCAAAAGAATGTTAGAGGGTGGGTGGGATGCAACCAAAGGCTTGGAAACTAGCTGCATAATTGAGCTTGCTCTATAGTAAGAACTTGCTCTACAAGTGAACCTTCTGGTCCAGGTTGAGGATGAGACGCATGTGACACAGAGTCAGTCCCCTGGAGCTGTCCCAGCGCCACCCAAGCAGAATCAGCCAACACTCACTGACCCAAGATGTAAGCTAACTAAATGCTGGGTGTTGTGTACCTCTAAGAACTTGTGATCACCTGCTATGCGGCAAACAAATACAGACAGTAGAGGGACTCCAGTAATCCCATCCCCTCCTGCTGGCAGCTGAGATGGAGAAAGCGGACGATGGCGAGAAAACAGACAGACGGCACCAGCTTCAGCCTCAGTGAGAAGCCTCTCTGTTCCTTCCAGCTCAGATAAGAGCCCATCAATAACTGTAGTCGAAATCATAACACTCTGGGTCTGGTAGGAGGAGTGGCGATGAGCACATTTTACAAATGAGAAGCTGAAAGTGTCATGGCTGGTCCGAAGCCGCCCAGATGGTGGATTTGCACTTCCATTTGTAGTTGCTGGATTCTCTGACTATGACCTTTCTCAGCAGAACAAATAAGCCTGGCAGAAATGGGGCATGTTGAACGAGAGAGATCAGAGGGAGAAAGTGAAGTCTGGCTCAGGCTGAACTACCGACAGAGTGAGGCCCATGTCTCTGCTTTCTAGAACATGCTCCGTGCCACTGGGGCCCTTGTGACCCACTGTGGCGGGGAGACTTCCAATTCTCTGCTTTGTGCAGGGTACACCAGGGAGGCGGCCTTGCTCCTTATAAAGCTTCTCCTGTGAGTTTCCTCCTCCAGGGAGTTTCTTATTATGACTTTGGACTAGCCCGGTTCTCCAGCCCAGAGGACGAGATTTCCGAGTCACTTTGCCTTTATCTGGTAAGCGGCTGTGTGTGGGGTACTCTCCCCTACATTGTCCTGCTAGTGGCCTTTCTAAAAGGCTCCAGAAACAAAACTGGTCAGTCCTGTGTGCCTAGTGGGTCTAAATGTTCAAACATGAGCTTGTTGCATATTCGTTACTGGCATTTCCGTGATCATGATTCCAAGTTCTGGAGCTAAGCTGTGTGTATGCTAACTAGGAGAGGGCTGTAAGTCACAGACAGCCTCCCTGGTCTAAGACGCCATCTGTTCCTGTTTTGTTGATTCTCTAATGCCATCTATTAGAGGGTGTACCATAATTTAATAACATATTTCCAGAAGTAGAGGGAAGCAACACTACATTTACATACAACTGGAAGTAAGATGCATGCCTATTTCTGTGCCGTTAAATCGCAAAAAAAATAAAATAATAATAATAATAATGCAACTCAGAACTGAGAAAACACACATTCCTTAATGGATACAGATACTGCACCACTGGCTGCCTTTTTTTTTTTTTTTTTTTTTTTTACATAGTGGTTGGATTCTGTTCCATTATTTCAACTCAGAAGCTGTGGCACTTTACCCAGGTGTCTTAACTGGGTCTCTTTTGTCCTTCCTTTTTCGGACACGAAAGCATCCTTTCCAAAGGAAGCCCTTTGTTCTCCCATTTTTATCTCAAGACTGTGATTCTTTCCACTTGTTCTTAGAAATGCACGTGCAATTTCATTCTTGTGGGGAAGGCGGCAGGCAGCATGACACGGAACATCTCTAATGCCACCTTGGAAAAGAGCTACGAGTGAGAGAAGTGGACAGAAGTTTCCTCGTAATTTCAGAGGGCTTGGTTCCTTGGGGACAGGGAACTTGATGTTTACAGCAATTGGGGCCCTTAGTTAGCCACTCTTGTCTCACAGAAGAGTAGGAATTTAGTAAAAGGATTTTAGGGTGCTCTGAGAATTGCTAGAAAGCCTGGAAGACCAAGTTCATAGACCAGGAAGGGAAAAAGGAGGCCAAGGGATAGCCAGGACCACAGCCAACCTTATATCCCAGAAATTCAGTGAGACCACTACTGCTGGGTCCCCTGGATACCCCAAACCAGAGCTGGGCCTTGTTCCCTGGCACTAAAGCCTGCTGGGGCTCCTCATTTCCCTCTGCATTAAACATCCTTCCCCCAAAAGCCACGCGGCTTGCTCTCCATCTGCTTTAAGTATGTGCTCAAATATCGCCCTTTCAGAGGCCTTCAAAAATCATACTATTCAACATTTTACCCTTCACATCTGCCTCTCCTCTAGCATATTCTAGTCCATTATACTTGCTTTTATTCTTTCCATATCAGTGGCAAGCATGTGCTACATCACATAGATCCCTCATGGTCTGTGTTCTTCTCCCTATAGAATATGAGCCGTAGGGGCCGTGACTTTTGTCTGCCTTATTCTGTGCTGTCCGTCCAGGACCGGACGAGCGCCTGGCATACAGTGAGCACTCAATACCTGTTTGTCAAATGAATGAATGAAGGCAGGCAAGCTGCACCGATCCTCAATTGCCCCAACTTCTCTGAGTAACGTTCTCAATTCAAAGTCTGGAGAAGGGGAAGCTGATCGGTTGAATCCAGGTCACAGGCTTAGGCCCAGCTAGGAGGTAGGCTGGGAAAAACAATGTTTTCTATAATGCTATTTGTTCTCACTTCACCTCTTTCCTGGGCTAATACCAAAATTCTTTACCCATCCTATTGTGACCTTCTGCGTATTTTATAAGGCTTTCGTTGAGGGGTCTCCGCAGCATAAATTTACTTATGGCAAAATCAATTACATCCTCTCCAGATCGGAAACCTCTCATGACCCCCTCCCCTCCTCACCTATAGGCCAAACCCTAAGTGTTTGCCACAGCGTAAAGGGGCCTCTGTGTTTGGTCCCCGCCTCCCTCTCCTCCTGCTGTCTGGAACATCCCCGCCCTCAGGGGTGCCCGGGGAGCACCTACACCAGTACCCCTGAAGTACGTCCTCCCCGCAAATACTTGCCCTCTGTGATTCCCAACATCTGACTTGCACTCCCATCCTTCCTGGCCCCGGGAAACTGTCTGGGACTACTGGCTTTCCCTGGAGCTTCATACACCCCTGCAACAGCCCCTGTCACCAGCTGTTTCCCTTCTCACTTATCCCCAGGCGGTGCTTACCGGAGCCTTCTCCTAGCCTTGAGCTGGCGGCTCCATGCTGGTGAGCAGAGCTGGCCACCGCCCAGATGGAGCTGACCGGAAGTACACAGCTATGGGAAGGATCCACTAGCCAGCACCCTGGAACACAGTGTCCTACAGGGGAACAAAACCTCCCTGAGGCCTAAAGGATAACGGAGGTGGAAGGTTGGGGGAGCTGGTGGGTCGAGGCAGGGGTGGGGGTTGGGGGAGAGCGTGCACAGTGAGCCAAAGTTTATGGATGTCAGGCCTGAGGCCCCTGAGTGATGTTTTACGTACGCAGGAGGCCAAAAGAAGGCCAGGGTGGATGAAGTAGGGTGACAGATTGGTGAGCCTGGTGGGAGATGGCACTATAAAGACTGAAAAGAGCTGGGTCATGCTGGGCTTTCCAGCCGTATGGAGAATTTTGGATACCATCCTAAGAGCCACAGGAAGCCATCTAAGAATGTTAGCAAGAGAGGCCCACGGTCTGATTTGTATGTTACATCTATTATCCCGGCTATAGTGTTAAAGATGCTTGAAGAGGGACAAGCCTGGAGGTGGGAAGCCACTGGAGGCCACTGCTCCAGCCTGTGGGACAAGCGACTGTGACAGACATGGGTCAGGCTGGTGGCAGTGAGGATGGGGCTTAAGGGTAAATTTGGGAGGTATTTAGGAAGTCATTATTCTGATTAATGATTGGGTGTGGGGTGTGAAGGTGCGAAACCAAGAAAAATGCCCAGAAGGGACTCACACATTTCTAATATAAAAACCATGTTTAATTCCCCTCTTTGCTACTCACAGTGTGGTCCATAGGCTAGGGACCAAGAAACACAGACAATGGACTGAGCCTCTGCACGTGACCAATCTTCTAAGGTCATGATGCGTAGGTACATTCGAGTCAGAAAAGCACTGTCCTTGTAGACACTGCCCTTGTGGACCTAGCAGAGCACACACACACACACTACACTGCAGAAATGTGACAAATAAATCTATGCATTCCCATATATATATGTGTGTGTGTGTGTGTGTGTGTGTGTGTACACACACAATAAGTCTCATGCAAATAAAGTAAGCAATAAGCAAATATTCCTAGAGACTGGACCTTTGTAAATTGCCATAAAAGACAATTTGCAAAATGGTCAATTTTCCCATTTTGAAAAAAAATACTGACCCCAAAATCTACAAGGGAGGCACTGTATTTTCCAGATAATCATAACCAGAATAATACAGAAAGAGCAGAAATAAAAGAGTAAGTAAGATGATATTGTGGATAGGAATGTCTATCTGTGTTTGCTCTTGAGTGTGTCTGGACTTGTGGCCACACAAAGCTTCTCAGCTGACCAATAGAGAAAATTGGATTCACTTTGCTGGTTCCCTTGGATTATTCCCGCCTTGCTCAATGAAGGACTGCTTGAGAGAAATGTAGACAAGCACAGAAACAGGATGGCCACATGTAGTTTATTAATAGCAGCACAGCCTGCTGGATGGCCATTCCCGCCCTTTAGTTTTTACTGGAAAATGAGTTAACGAGTAAGTTAATTGAATGCTACGTGGTAAGCATGCATACAAGTGTGTGTGTGGGGGGGATGGGGGTGTGTTTAAGCTGATCACACTCAGGAGCTCTTGTGTTCTGCGGAAGGCAGGGGAAGGGGGCGGTGTGTTAAAACCACCCTCCCACTGGTTTCTGGGTCCTCGCTGGCCACCCTGGAACTGTGCCCAGGCTAACTTGCCGAGATGTGTCTGTCATTTTTGACTGGGTGTGATTATATCAGCCCAGTGACTTGTCAGGTCCCAAAGAAATTAAAAAAGGAAAAGTCCAGATGGTGACATTTGTGGTGAAAAAGAAAAGTGTCTTTTTCAGTCAAGCTGCCTTCCAATTATTTAAATTTATACAGAGTTTATTTATTTATTTGCCATTTTCTAGTCTAAAAAGAGAAAGTTTTAGGCCTGGAAGGGGGTTGCCTCTTGCCCGTGGCATGGTTGCCCTTCATCTGCTCATGGCTGGAATGACTGGTTTAACATGGAGTGAAAGGAAGGCGTGGAAGCTTGCCAGGAAGCGGCCCCTCCGTGGTGTGAAACAACTGTGTCCTGGATGACTTAGGAGCATCTCCAAACCTTCCCCACAAAGGTTTAATTTTTTAATGGAAAGGAATTCAATGTTTGAATGCTTTGAGAATCTGAGAGGGAAATGTATATCTCTTTGCCTTTTTATTGAGTTTGGTACCAGGAGAGGCCCCATAAACGCTATGATTAGTATCAAGTAACATTCGATGAGAGCGGAAATGTTCTAAGCACTGTCTTAAATGCCTTACATGCATTATTTCATTTGATCCTCACAACCACCTGATGACATACGTATCCATTATCGTCCCATTTTTTTTCAGATAATAAAAAGAAAATGAAGCTTCAGGAGGTTATGTAAATAGCTCAGGGTAACATGTTAGCAGGTGGCAGATTCAGAATAAGAAGGTCTATCCGATTCCACTGTAACTACCAATCTTTACAGCACAACAAACCCTACGGCATAGCATGTGGGGATGAAGAATTGGGTACTCTGGGCTACCAGGGGAGGTGAGCTTGAAGGAATGCAGAGGCATTAACCAAATGAAGAAAGGTTTAAGGGCAGGAGGTACACATGACAGAAACCAAAGACATGCATATGAATATAGCTTGATTTGCGAATTACCTGTGGTTGGATCATAGGGTCTGTGTGCATTTGAGGGGTGGGGAATGAGTTCAGAGGGGCCAGAAAGCAATGTCATGTTGTGAAAGGTATTTGTCTGCCCACCTATGAAGTTTCTCCTTCTGTTAGAGCTGGGGACGTTTTGAAACCAGGATGTTATGCGATAAGCAGTACAGTTTTTAAAGTCACTCTTCAGACAAGTAGAGGATACACTTGATGTTTCTCTCCTATACCCTTTTCCCTCTTATGTCCCCCAGCCTATAGCCCATAGGCTATAGAGACCACAAAGAATTGGGTGTTTGAATGAGCCTAGCCCCCAGCACTCTGTCCTTGGCCAGTCATGCTTGAATCCTGGCCTTGATCACAGAGATAGCCTGACTCTGCTGATTAACCTTACTCTAGAAAAACAAACACAGCATAGGTATCCTCCTGCTTCCCTCCCAAGAGAGGGTCTCGGTGTACAGACAAATTACAAATATTCTGGGAGGCTGTGGCCAAGAGAATTGAATGATCCTTTCTTTCTCCTTCAAGACAGTCTTGTCTCATCTCCATCCACCTCAACCCCTGTAGCCATCCATCTGTATAGAACCCCCATATACCTCTATTCCAGTTTAAACTTTAAAAAAAGGGTTTATTTATTTATTTGAGAGATAGGGTGAATGAGAGAGAGCACACAAGCAGGAGTATAGGGAGAGGGAGAAGCAGGCTCCCCGCTAAGCAGAGAGCCTGAAACGGGACTTGATCCCAGGACCCTGGGATCACGACCTGAGCCAAAGGCAGATGCTTAACTGACTAAGCCTCCTAGGCAGCCCTCAGTTTAAACTTTGAGTTCAGAAAGATCTCAGATCATATCCCTTCCCTTCAATGCAATGTCTTACCTATTTCATCTCTCTCTTAATTTCTTATTCCTCTGTTCCTTTAATTCAACCCTGAGCCAAACCCACCTCTGAAACTTTTATCTTTTTCTAGAACCTAATGATAGCTATTCTTCAGTTGACCAGGCTCCTAGCCACCACTGGTAACAACATAGAAAGCTGTATATAATAAAGTCTTCCTATTAACCTAGCTGTGAGTCTTATGTTGATAATTAGAATTTTTCAAATTGCATAAAAGTCAGATAAGTTCATCTTAATTTACTGATGATAATTTATCACTGAAATTTATGGAACACTCTTTCTGCAGCATCCCCAATGGTCTCCCGGAGAACTGAATTATCATTCACTGATATTTAAGAGTATAACACTGTTCCATAGTAATCTAGGTTTTTGGGCGCCTGAGTGGCTCAGTGGGTTAATCTGCTGCCTTCGGCTCGGGTCATGATCTCGGGGTCCTGGGATCGAGTCCCGCATCGGGCTCTCTGCTCAGCGGGGAGCCTGCTTCCCTCCCTCTCTCTCTGCCTGCCTCTCTGTCTACTTGTGATCTCTCTCTGTCAAATAAATAAATAAAATCTTTAAAAAAAAAAAAGAAATCTAGGTTTTCTATAGAGCAAAGTAAAACCCCTTAACTTAAAAAGATGCTAGACTGGTCCTTATCTATTTGTCCTTATAATAATCTCTGTGTAATCTTCCCTAATCCCATTCTCTGCAGGTCCTAAGTCTTAAAATCCTTCAAGTTCATGTCAAGTGCAGTTTCTGCCATGAGACATGTTTCATGTGGGATCATCCTAAATAAGACAGGAGACCTATTGGGGCGAGGATCATGCTATGGGGACACTGCTGAAATGAGTGGATCCCTGAGGGTGAAAAAACTGAGGGACAACATACATATTTGGCAGGGTTCATTCCTTCTGGTGAAGATAGTTTCAGGGCAGGGGCACCTGGGTGGCTCAGTTGGTTAAGCATATGACTCTTGATTACAGCTCAGGTCATGATCTCAGGGTTATGGGATCAAGCCCTGTGTTGGGCTTCAATTTGGGCTCCATGTTGAGCATGGAGTCTGCTTAAGATTCTCTCTCTCCCTCTTCTTCTGTCCCTTCCCCCTGCTCTCATGCACTCCCTTTAAAAAAAGAAAAAAAAAGCTTCAGGGCAGTGATCTCTCCAAGCATCATGGGATGCATGAGAATCAGAGCATATCAGTCTGTCTCCAAGTCCTTCATCCCTGAATTGTGTTGCCATCAGGATATGAATGTGAACTTTCCGACATATCCTAAAGTGATATTCTGGACTACCATGCAAAAATTTCAAAGTAAGTGTCAAGCACATGCTTCATAGTTCCCACACATTGGTGGTATAAAGGAATTTTAGGTAATTTGTGATGATAGGAGGGAGGGGGAGAATGTTTCCCTTGTCATTTTAAGTCAACAGGACCATTCAGAGAGCTTGATATGTGTTCCATGACAATGTGACCTTGTGTCTGACACCAACTGGAGTAATCTGGAGGGCAAGAGAGAGGCTGGGTAGCTTCTGTGGCACTGGAGTAGAGAGTTGTGGCTACATGGGGAATGGCCCACATTTCAGAGACTTAGTGGACACTACAAAGGAAAATTTTCCATAGAGCATGACATGGAGGTCATGTGGAAGAAATAAAGCTGTCCTACAGCTGTCTGAAATCCTGCTCAAGTGGGTCAAATGAAGGAACGATGAAACCCCCAAAAGAGGACTCTTTAAAGTGGATGGCTAAAAAAAAAAAAAAAAAAAAAAAATCAGAAAAGAAAGACCAAAGAAAGGAAGATACCTCACCTGGAAAGTGCAAAAGATATTTCCAGTAGGATGTGTGAAGTGTCTCAAAAATATCCCGAAGAGAAAGGATCAATTTTAAACATTGGTCAGAAAAGAAAGTCTAAAGCTGTCTTAGCTAACTAACCATTGAGCAAGAATATTCTGCCCTCATTGCTTTCCTTCACTTCCTCTGGTTTTAACCTTTATGGTGTGAGAACTATGATATTAGATGAGGAAGAAGACATGAAGTCAAAAGGTATGAAGAAAGAGAAGAAGGGAGGATTGTGCCCCTCTTCCCTATCTTGTGGCCTACCAAACCATAACCTGGAAAGAAAAAATAATTGTGATTTGAATGAAATTCAATGTTTTAATTAATATAAGGAATTGAGCACTTCCTAAGCTTCATACTAAAGATCCTAGTATCATAGACTGAGAAAAGATGAATAAGAACACAATGGAGCCAATGAATCCAAACCATGTTATTCACAAAAATAGAAGTTATAATTGTATTTAAAAAGAGGTCTATAGTTTTGAGGACCCTGGTTGGTCCTCAAGATGTGAAAGATGTGAAAGACTTGAACAGTTTACTTACTTAGGGAAAAGAATCAGTAGAGGGGGCAAGATCTTTGACTTCAGAGTAGAGATAACTGATGATACAAGTCCTAAAAGAAGGTGGAAAAGGGGATATCTTTAGGTAAAGGAGCTAGGTTTGGAAATGAGGAAAGATAGGTCCTCTGAAACTGGGAGTAAGTAGCTGAACACAAATGAGAAAATAACACAGTTAAATCCAGAGTTTGGTTATAACAGTTGAGAGAGTTATATAGTCAAGACAGCATTCTCAACTAGTCCTGCTGGAGAATCCTCAGTGCCCTTAGTTAAAGTGGGTCTGGCACTGTGGTGTCTAAGGAAAGAATCAGGACAGTTCATGGAAACATCTTGGGAGTCTCTCCTCTGCAGCATTCCTGACTCATCTCCCAATTCCATATGTGCCTAAGTCCCCGGTGGCATCTTCCTCCCCAATCCCTTTTATCAGAGCTATGGGATAAAATGAATTGGAATCAGAGAAATTTACTAGGCACACTGGAATCCAGAGAAACACAACAGTAAGAAATGAGACCTGTTCATATGTTGAGAAGCTTGAGGCCCATCTTTTTTAATAGGTACCAACAGGGAAAGCCCAGATCATGAGTAACAAAAGGAGTGGGCAAGCGTATACTGAGGTCAAGAGATTGTTCATAGTTTATGAGACCGATTAATCTTTGTCCTTTCTATGTCACACCTAATTTTCAAGAGGCCAGCTGTACAGGTATGGTACGTACAGGGAGACTATTTGCTTGAGTCTACTAAGTCAACTACTGATTTTGCCTCATGTACCTAGGTCACGGGGGTTAAGTCAATCATTCTTGCTAAATAACCTGACTTCCCAGTACCAACTTACTTATGTATTTCAATCTACTCCTTTAAGACCAAATGCAGTCATAGTTGATACCCTCCACAGTAACAAGATGGCCAAATATGCTACTGGAATTAGGCCACTCACATTCAATATTTTATTAGTCTTTCTTTCTCTGCCTCTTTGTTCATATTCGATGTTGGCTCTTTTGAGCTAATCAGAGGGCTCACTCTGCAGCACATGGGTTTAAATTGTAGCCTTTTTATTATGGTCATGAGGATCACTCATAAATAGCTTGAAAGAAATTGACATTCACATGCTAAGTCTTCTGGGGCTGATTTACACCAATCCAACCTTTCTGGAGTTCTTGCTATATGAAAAACTCCGTGCTAGGCACAAAGAGACAGAAGATGGATTGGATGAAATGTCTGCTCTCAGGAGCTCACAACATCTCACTGGGGAAACCAGCAAAAATACAACATAAACACTGGTGACACAAGGTAGAAAATACGTGCCAATTTAAGGGAGAGTCCTTCCTTATGGATTAAATTCATCTTTTTAGTTTTTCATATTTGTTTTCCTAAAAGGCAGGGGACATGTTCAAATGTCTTAGAATTCCATTTTCATAGTCATAAACTTTGACTATAACAGGGATAATTCTTACAGTAATTGGATTCTTCCACATTACCAGTATATTTTTTTCCAAAGACTCATATACCCTTCAGTACTTAAAAAGTACCTTCTTAGCGTTGAAAATGTTAATGAAGCAGAGATTTGCAAGAGATTCTTCTGATAGATCAGTTGAACACGCAGCAGATTTCCTGTCCCTATGATACTTCGCTTAGTGTGTGGTTCAAAATCTGGTTTATGATCACCAAAGCATCTCTTTTTAAGAAAACATGCTGATATGTAAATCCCCCATCAAAATTGCTTTTTGTTGAGCTCCTAGTAAAATTCCCTCAATGCTTTTTGACTATTGTTGTGTTACATTCCAAGTTCAATGAACTATGACAAGCTGGGACATGTTTATTTAAATGGATTTTGTGGAAATGTAACACTAGCTTTCTAACACCTGTTTGCATTTCCATACGGACTCAACAAAAAGGGAAGTGCTATTCTCATGATGAACATGAGAAATAATATCTCAAATTTCCTACTTCTGATTAATGTAGGACAGGCAAGTTGTCTTTATCGTCTTTGTCCTGTATTCATTCAGTTAGTCATTCATTCTCCATCATGTATTGGATGCTTATGCTATACCAGGCCTCATAGGTAGACACTGGTTGCACAAAGATGACTAATCATGCCGTGGGAGGCAAATGCATATGTTAGTGGAAGGTTTTATTTCTTCCTAAAAGACCATCATGCCATCATGCCCATGGCAGAATTCCAGCTATTCTTTTCCAAATGCTTTTTTTTTTTAAGATTTTATTTATTCATTTGACAGAAAGAGAGAGAGAGAGACAGTGAGAGAGAGAACACAAACAGGAGGAGTGAAAGAGGAAGAAACAGGCTTCCCACTGAGCAGGGAGCCCTATGGGGGGCTCAATCCCAGGACCCTGACATCATAACCTGAGCCGAAAGCAGATGGTTAACAACTGAGCTACCCAGGTTCCCCTCAATGATTTCTTTTATACTGAGCATTCAGAGAAGTTATATTCTCATCATTCTCTGGGGCATCTGGGTGGCTCAGTGGGTTAAGCCTCTGCCTTTGGTTCGGGTCATGATCTCAGGGTCCTGGGATCAAGCCCTGCATCTGCTCTCTGCTCAGCAGGGAGCCTGTTCCCCCTCTTTCTGCCTGCCTCTCTCCCTACTTGTGATCTCTCTGTCAAATAAATAAATAAAATCTTAAAAAAAAAAAAGAGTGTAGATTCTGCAGTGGAATATCTGTATTCAAAGTGGAAGGATGCCAATTTTTACTTATGGTGCCCTGGTAAAGTGGCTAAATTTTTCTAATCTATAAAATGGGTGTAATAATTATACCTACCTCAAAGGATTTTTGAGAAGACCATCATTGGCAGAGAGTAAGCATTCAAGAAACATGAGTCAGCTTTTATTTTTTTCTTGAAGAGATGACATAGCATTTTTGTATGTTTGATGTATTTTGTGTTTTTCTTAGAAATGGTCAGAATGGGGCAGTTTACCCACCCTCCTTGCCACCCTGCACCTCATTTTGAGTACCTCTAGACAGATTACAGGAAACATTTTGAACTGTATATGGAGAGGGGGGACCCAGGATAGCAGCAAGAAGTACTAGGCGAGAACAACAAGGCAACCAGAATCACAGCATATGAGATGGTGCTATTCAAAATACCCCACAAGATCCTCTAGCATAAAACCCTCCCTTTTGAAATGATAACTGGAGAAGGTAAGACCTACACGTAGTTCCCCAGATAATGAGTGATGGAGTTGGGATGCCTTGTTCATTCCACAAAGCGAAGACTCAGAATTGCATAAAGGGATGATAGAGAGGTGGAAATAGAGAAAAGGACTAAATAAGATGATCTCTATGCCTTTCTTAAGGCTGGTCCACTTGCTTCATCCTTCTCTACTCTCCACTCTTCTTTGATCTGTAGGTCATATACCACACATCTGAAGGTCTCTATCTGGGTTCACATTTTGGTTTTACTCAAGTGTAGCTCTCCAGTGATGTGATTCTTGCTTTAACTGTATGAGTAACTGAGAAATTCAGTCCAGGGAAGACAAATCACTTTGTTTAAAATATAAACATTAGATGAAAATAAAACTAATGGTGCGAGAAACTTTACTTAAGAATTTTCATTTAATCTTTACAACAACCCTGTGAAGTAGGTGTTATCACCATTGGGAAGCTGTGAGCACTAAGACACAGAGAAGTGGAGTGACCTATTCAATGTATCATAGCTCGATAAAACAGAACTAGAATTTAAAACTAGGTCTGATTTGACCCTGAGAAAATGTTTATTTATTCCTGGTAAGTGGGGGAAAAAAGTATCAAACAGAATAATCTCAACTGGATTTAAATAAACTACCTTACATGTAACACAATAGGAAAAAAAAAAAATCTACCTAGTGTTCATCTGGAGGTAGAGGAAGTAGCTTTTATCTTTTATATATATATCTTTTATGGCTTTTATCTTTCTTTTTTCTAAAAAATACTTTTCAAACTTGCTGCAATGGAAATATTTGCTCTTATGATAAAATGACATGCAAAAAATGTTATCCTGGAAAAAAAAATGGATCTGTGCAAGTGGCATTGAACTATGAGTTCAATGGCAGTAATGTAGAGGTTAACTAGTCTTAATTCTCCTTGTGTTCAAAGTGCCCTCATTTAGAAATGGAGAAATGTAATTGAATCTAAGAGGCTTTTTCTTTTTGAAGCTAAGTAAAAGAGAGAAGATAAAAAATTTCCCATCTGAATTATAATTAAAGCCATGTGTTCTTAAAATTTTATCTGCCCCACATTTATACCATATCCAGTCACCAAGCCCCATTTAATCTAAGTGCAAACATTTCATCTCAGTACCAAGGAACTTGCTGTCACCTTGATTTCTCCATCCTAATTGTCACAGATGACTCTACCTTGATTATAATGAGATGGAACATAATAGAAAGGGAAAGGTTATGAAGATCCTTCAACAATAACTATAAATTTAGTACATTAAAAAATCATTTACATGAATTTTGTTTCTGTGTCTTCCAGATACCAGTCATGTGAACTTGACACAGCAATATAGTCCCTCTGGGCTTCAGTTACCTAATCTATAAAATCCAGAGGTGAGGATGAGGTTTTCCCTGTACAAGGCAGTTATTGAAATCAAATTATATTATAATTATATAGAGTTAAAAATTCAATTTCTTAGTCACTTTAGCCACATTTCAAGTGTTCAATATCCACATGTGGTCAATGGCTTGTGGCTACCATACTGTATAGCACCGCTGTACAGTCCCATCATCACAGGGCATATTACTGGGTAGTATAGGAATGACAAATGCTTAATTTATGGAGCATTTTACAGGTGCCTATGCAAGCCTCATTTGATTGTCTTTTCCACAGCCCTATGAAGAAAAGCAAAAGATGGGAACTGAAGCTCAGAGAGGCAAGAATGACTTCCCAAGACCACAAAGGACTCAAACCAAGGTCTTCTATTAATTCCAAATCTTTCCTGCATTTTCTACTCCATCATCCTGCCTTCTAAAGCCACCTTCAGGGACCACAGATGTTCAATGACACATGGATTCTGAGAAACCTTGGAAATGGTTGCCAAACTTACCCAAGCAACAAAAAATAAATATCCTCTTTGTGCATGGCATGGTGGTACAGGCACCACGGGAGAGAAGATACCACCTCCCTGCATACCAGCAGTTGGCAATCTGGTTGAGAGCCCAAGTTTTGTGAATAAATACATGACCCAAGCAGTTTTTAACCCAGACTTGAACAGCATATACCATTAAATACCAAAGAAATGAGGAAAATAAAAGTGTATTCTTTGGATAATCATGTATCAAGATATGGAGAGATCAGGCAGGAAACTGCTGTTTTTCAGTATTATTTGCCTTTTAAAACTGAGTGAATATATTACTTTGATTAAGAGAGAAATTACACCTGTTAGAATGGCCAAAATCAACAAGACAGTAAAGTGTTGGAGAGGATGTAGAGAAAGGGGAACCCTCTTACACTGTTAGTGAGAATGCAAGTAACTTCAGAAAGTTCAGAAAACAGTGCAGAGATTCCTTAAGAAATTAAAAATAGAGCTATCCTATGACCCTGCAATTGTACTACCAGGTATTTACCCCAAAGATACAGATGTAGTGAAAAAAAAAAAAAGGCCATCTGTACCCCAATGTTTATAGCAGCAATGGCCACAGTCACCAAACTGTGGAAAGAACCAAGATGCCCTTCAACAGACGAATGGATAAAGAAGATATGGTCCATATATACAATGGAATATTATGCCTCCATCAGAAAGGATGAATACCCAACTTTTGTATCAACATGGACGGGACTGGAGGAGATTATGCTGAGTGAAATAAGTCAAGCAAAGAGAGTCAATTATCATATGGTTTCACTTACTTGTGGAGCGTAAGGAATGACATGGAGGACATTGGGAGTTAGAGAGGATAAGTGAGTTGGGGGAAATTGGAGGGGGAGACAAACCATGAGACACTGTGGACTCTGAGAAACAAACTGAGGGTTTTGGAGGGGAGGGGTGAAGGGTTTGGGGTGAGCCTGGTGGTGGGTATTGTGGAGGGCACATATTGCATGGAGCACTGGGTGTGGTACATAAACAATGAATTCTGGAACACTGAAAAAATAAAATTAAATTTTAAAAAAGAGAAATCATATGAAAGAAGAAAATTGTTGGGGCTTTTATGACATTGTATGTTAGCCTTCTCCTCTGTAAATAAAAAAATTACAATTAAAATCGTTCCTTTTGAATTAGTCATTTTCCAATTTTTCTTCTTTGATGTAATTAATCCTCCTTTATGTATTACCCAAGAAGGTCTCGGTCTAACTAAAATACTTCCCACCAGGACTGTCAAATACATATGATACGATATATGCATTTGTTTTCTTAAATTTTAAAAATCTTTATCACATCTTTCTTGGGATTTACCACTCATGTCCAATTTAGACGCATAAAGTCAGGGACTATACATAGCACAGAGCAGGAACTTGAACGTTATTTGTTGAAGGAATATGTAAATATGTACTCAGACTAACAATGCGCCTAGGCATTGAAGACCTATTCTAGTGACGTATTCTAGTGAATAGTGAAGAGAAGTAACAAAATTCAGTAAAAAGATGGGAGGAAAAAGACTGATGGACCTATGTAGGAGAGCTTGTGATCTTGCCAATAAAAGAAGTTTTGTAAATAAAAAGTAGATAACCCAAAACAGTTCCTAATCTAGACCTAAACATGATAAAATAGGAATTTATGAATTTCTTGTCTTGTAACATGCTTATTTCTCCCACTGTACCTTTTTCTTTAGTCTAACCTTCTGATTTTACAAATAGTGAAGTAGCTTATTCCAGACCCCCTTTCCTTGAAGCCTGAAGATTTTCTTCCTGTGTCAGGATATCTCACATTAGAGTGTAAGACCATGCGTTACTCTCATTGGGGGAAACAAAGAAGTAAATTCCTGGTCCCTGATTTTGAAGGGGTTGCAATCCAACTGGAGTGATACAACATGAAAACATTAAGCAACAGTACTAGAAGTGCCAAAGAGCTGCTGCCTTCTCCAGTCTCACAATCTTGTACTTGACTAACAAGATGTAAGCTGTGTGTGTGTGTGTGTGTGTGTGTGTGTGTGTGTGTGTGTATGTATTTGTTGTAATACTCCAGTCACATCACAATCAAGAATAGGTCTTCTCTTCATTGACTACATCACCAAATTTCAACATTTATTATGTAATCAGTCAAAATCTCTTCTTTCCTCACCTAAGAGTAAGGAAAGTTGAGATAGGGTCAAGTTGCCTTTTCTCGTCAAGGAGAGAAGTGTAAGTGGCCCCAGTCCTTGAATAAACATGATATAATCCTGTTCAAAGATGAGTCTTACCTATCTTTTAATAGACTTGAGATATTCTTTTTTTCCTAAGAACCTTTATCACAAATTTCCCCCATCCTCACAGGGGTAGGTAAAACATGAAACTGTGTTGGCCAAAATGCTTATTTCAAATAAAAAAGGAACAGACAGCTCAAAATATGGAAGGCAAGCACTGGGATAACTACATTCGTAGGAGTTGCTTTGCCATGGCAATCTTAAGACAAGAATTTATCTTAATAACTGGCATTCTCAAATACCTTTGGTTCCAAATTATTGTTCAGCCTCAGAAACTCCATTTGCCTGATGTCAAGTCTCTGTGATTTAAGCCTATAAACTCTCTGGAATCCAGAGCTTTTCAATCCTTCTACCTGCCTGTATGTCCTGGCATGTGTGCATTACTAATAATGAACCAATGGTGTTTCTGCACATCTCTGTAATCCTTCAGTGTAATGGGAAAACCAATCTGAGTACCGCACTCTAAATCACATTCTGAATATTAACATTTACTTGGTCAAACTTGTTTCTTCCCCCTTTTCCTCTTGGAGAAAAAGTAAGCCACCCAACTCAATTATAAATCATTGTATTGTGTAAATACTTTGGAGGTGTCACGAACCAGCTAATATTGACTGGGCCTACCAGAAGGGCAAGTAAGCTTTACAACAAGAATAGCAAAACAACAGAATCCATCAGAGTCCTGTTTAAAATAATTCTTCAAGACCAAAGCTTTTATAGATTTTACTAAGTGTGGAAACTCTCTTGATCTCACACCACTCTAATCCATCAAAAAAATATTTTTTTGCTCTCTTTAGAAAGGGTGAGACATCTGGACCAGAGAACTTGGTGAGAACTGATGGGTATGATCCTCAGAGAATGGCTATATATTCTAATATCCAGAAACACAGCCAGCCCTTTTAAGAACATACATCATTCAATGAAGAATGATTTTGTTTTTGTTTTATATGAATCTGAAACATCAGAGAACAACAAAAACCCAATCCACAGAAACTAAAGGCACTGATCTGGGTGAAGGTCTAAATGATGTTACTGACTTGTTAGTGCTTAGGGACTTGTTCTAATATATAACACCAAACAACCAGGAGTACTATACAATCACAGAAATCATCAAATCTTCCAGCTGGCAGGGCCAGTGAGAGATCATCAGGTTTACTTTTTTTTCCAAACAGTAGAAATAAGTCTTTTAAATTTAAGATAACATTAAATTAAAAAGGCACTCAATAAATGTTAGTTGATTTATTCCAATGAAAGGATCATTTTATTTTGCAGTAATGAAGCATTCCAATAATCAGTCAATCTCTAAGAAATTCTTTGATTCATCCATTCATTTAGAGAATATTTTAAAGGACCCACTATCTGCCTGGCAATGATACAAGGCACTTTTAAGGGAAGAATAAAATCCTGTCATTTTCTTTGAAATTTAGTTTCTCAATTAAAGTCTACTTTATTTAAGTGCTTTACCAAGCAGTGCTTAATTAATCATTATTAACTGTTTTTTTTTTCATGTATGCAGGTATGCAGGTTGGAGGACATATGCTATCTCATTGAAAAAAGATATGTCATCCTTAAACCAAAACTTGCACAAACTTTTTGACCTGAAAATCAAGATGAATGAGGTATAAGAACAGAAATTCAAGAACAGGGGGTGAAATGAAAAGCTTATCATTTCCAAGTAGGTAATTAAAAGCTCATATTTGATCATGAGCTCTCTAGGAACCTAGGTGCAAAGTGAGGCATTAGTAAATTATTTATATTGACAGAATGAAAAAACACATGCCTTCTTTAAGAGAAGCAAAGGTTTCACCAGCATTGGAATGCAAAATAACTTATGTAGGGGCTTATGTGCTGCATATTTCCCATAATGACCTTCCCATAGCAATGGCAGGAATAGTTTTCTCAAGAATAGACTATTTCTTACAATGCATCTGAATGTCTCCTTCAGCCTGGTATGTAATAAGTGCTGAAAACATGAATGAACAATAATAAAAACAAAAACACTATTGAGTATAGACAATTCTATCCCTGTGGACAGGCCGAGTTAGAGTGATTTATGAATGAAATTAATGAAATCATGACAGATGAGCACATTCTTTACTTGTACTATTTTTTTAAAATACACCTCAAGTCACAGTAAAATGACATTTAAAAAGATCAAGGAGAACTAGTTAAGAGACATCACTATAAAATTTGTACAAGCAAAAAAGCAGAAGGTTTTCAGTGGCTGAAGACTGAAGATTACTAAAGACTATGCCTGTAGTAATGGAGACCCAGAAACTGGGAATTACACTGCAAAATCCAGAAATACTTGGGAACTAGAAACACCAACAAGCTAAGAATTGGGGAGTATGGGTTGGTTTGAAAATAGGAGGATTTATTTAAGAAGCAGTTGCACCATAAAATCCCTCCAACCCACAAGCCTAGGGAACTGACCTTTCCTAACCCTGGAGGTTAACACTTTGGATAGGCAGGAACTGAAGGGATTCTTACCTTGGTTAATGACTGGCAGAGCAAAATACAGGGGCAAGGCCAAGGGGTTAAAAAAAGGAGTATTAAGTGAAACTTTTCCTTTTTTAACTCTCATTACTTGGATCCTTGAAGCACTGACAGCCAAAGAGGAGAATGAAGGAGACTTTTTTAGAGAAATGGAATGGAACAAGAGATTCTGATATTTGGTGGTCACTCAGCAAAACAGCTAGGTTCCTGTGGTGCCTGGGTGGCTCACTCGGTTAAGTGTCCAACTTGTTGATTTTGGCTCAGGTCATGATCTCAGGGTCCTGGGACTGAGCCCCACATTGGACTATACTCACTGAGGAGTCTGCTTGGGGATTCTCTGTCTCCCTCTCTCTCTGCCCCTATACCTGCTAAAATAAAGAAAGAAATGAAAAAAATTGTTTTTAAAAAGCTAGGTCAGTTTACCAAACCATATGCCCCTTTATGCAAATATAGCTTCCAATTAGATATTTAGTTTTTTTTTTTTTAATTTTCTTTATCCATTTAGGAAAGAGAGAGTGAGAGAGAGCATGAGAGGGGAGAAGGTCAGAGAGAGAAGCAGAGTCCTTGTGGAGCTGGGAGCCTGATGTGGGTCTCCATCCCAGGACTCTGGGATCATGACCTGAGCCAAAGGCAGTCACTTAACCAACTGAGCCACCCAGGCACTCAGTATCTTAATCTTAAGTAAGAAAGGCCAATCAAGGACCAATCAAGGATCACTAGAAATTTGAGAAAAACACCTGACAGACAACACAGGAAACAAAACAGACAAACTTCAAAACAAACAAAGTTCAAGAAAGAACTTGAAGGAAATGGACAAAATGAGGGGAAAAAAGTCCAAAAATGTAATTATTACTCTCAGATTGTTGAAAGATGACAGAACAGTGAAGTTACAAAAATAGGAATAAAACAAAAAAAAAATTTTGAAGATTTTATTTGAGAGAGACAGGCAAAGAAAGAGACCAGAGAGCATGAGCTGGGAGGCAGAGGAAGAAGTGGGTTCCCTGATCATCAGACTTGACCACTGGACCCCAGGATCATGACCTGAGCCCAAGGCAGATGCTTAACCGACTAAGCCACCCAGGCACCCCAAAACAAAAAAATCTTTAAAAATAAATAAATTTTGGAAGTTGGGATTAAAATATAAAAACAGAAATGAAAGAAATCCAACAGAATGTTTAGAATATAAACTTGAGGAAATCTCCCAAAAATCAGAATGAAAAAGTCAAAGAGATGGCAAATAGAAAAATACATATATAAATAAACAAGAGAATTAGTGTAATAACATGTGAGTGGTAAGAGTTCCAGAAAGTGAAAAGATAGGAAATGATAAAATTTACTGAAGAAGCAATAGAAGATATTTTCTTAGAATTGAAGAACATGAAATTGCAGAATCAAAGGATCCAATGAATGAGCATCACAATGGACACAGGCCAAGGTAGATTACTGAATTTTCAACACTTGAGGCCAACATAACTAAAAACAAAGAAAGAATCTTCAAAGCTTTCAGAAATGTATTTTGTTAATCTCAAAAGAGAAATGAACAATCAGAATGGCAGTGGACTTTTCAACTATCCCACTGAAGGAAGCAAAGAAAAAAAGTAATGTTTCCAAAATTCTGGCTTGCAACCAAGAACTCCATAAGGAGCCAAACGATTGATCACATATGAGAATGGAAAACAAGACATATTCAGATATCTCAGGTCTCAAAGATCATATTTCATGTATCCCTTCTCCAGAAACTAGAGAAGTTGTTCTACTGCACTGTGCATTGAAGTAAAAGAAAGTCATAGAGTCTAGAAACCAGAAGATCTAACAAAAGTCCCAAGACAGAGAATAATAAAAATAATGATAAAAGGATTATCTTGACAGTAGATATAGGTCAAATCTAAAGAGAGGCCAGTCCATGCTAGACCAGGAGAATGGTTGATTATAGAAGGGATATCTCAAAAACAAAAAGTGTGTTTGAATATATTAAGAAAAAAATTTATCTTTTTAAAAATTGTGATAGGGGCACCAGGGTGGCTCAGTCGGTTAAGCAACTGCCTTCAGCTCAGGTCATGATCCCAGGGTCCTGGGATCGAGTCCCACATCAGGCTCTCTGCTCAGCAGACAGCCTGTTTCTCCATCTCCCTCTGCCTGCCTCTCTGCACACTTGTGTTCTGTCTGTCAAATAAACAAATAAAATCTTTAAAAAAAATTCGTGATAAAACACATAACATAAAACTTACCATCATAATTATTTTTAAGTGTTACAGTTCAGTAGCTTTAAGTATATTTTCAGTTACTCAATATTCTTCCAGATACTCTTCATCTTGCAAAACTGAGACTCTACACCAATTAAACAAGTCCCCACTTGCCCCTCCCCCTAGCTCCTGGCAACAACCATTCTACTTTCTGTTTTTATGAATTTGATTATTCTAGATACAACATCTAAGTGGAACAGTACAAATTTATCTTTTGTGACGGGCCTATTTCACTTAGCATAACGTCCTCAGAGTCCATCCATTTGTAGCATGTGTGAGAATTTTTTCCTATTTAAGGCTAAATAATATTCCATTGTATGTATATAGCACATTTCTTTACCCATTCATCAGTTAAAGGACATGTGATTTCTTCTAGTTTTTTTTTTCTATTTCATATAATGCTGCCATGAACACAGGCATACAGATATATCCTTAAGACCCTGTTTTCAACTTCTTGGGACACATAGTTGAAGTATAGTTGGATGGATCATATAGCAATTCTATTTTTAACTTTCTGAGAAACCACCATACAGTTTTCAAATAGTGGCCATACCACTTAACATTCCTACTAAGAGTGCACATGGGTTCCAATCTCTCTATATCGTCACCAACACCTATTCTCTGATTTTGATGGTAGCCAGCCATTCTGAGTACAGGGTGCTATCACACTGTGATTTTGATTTGCAAGACTCTAATCATTAGTGATACTGACTATCTTTTCATATGCTTACAACCACTTGTATATCATTATGGTAAAAAAAAAAAAAAAGTCTTGGGGCGCCTGGGTGGCTCAGTGGGTTAAAGCCTCTGCCTTCAGCTCAGGTCATGATCCCAGGGTCCTGGGATCGAGCCCCGCATTGGGCTCTCTGCTCAGCGGGGAGCCTGCTTCCTCCTCTCTCTCTGCCTGTCTCTCTACCTACTTGTGATCTCTATCTGTCAAATGAATAAAAAAAAAAAAAAGTCTTTTGAAGACTCCACTCCAAAACTGCTAGAACTCATACAGGAATTCAGTAAAGTGTCAGGATATAACATCAATGCACAGAAATCAGTTGTATTTCTATACACCAACAGCAAGACAGAAGAAAGAGAAATTAAGAAGTCAATCCCATTTACAACTGCACCCAAAACCATAAGATACCTAGGAATAAACCTAACCAAAGAGACAAGGAATCTGTACTCAGAAAACTATAAAGTACTCATGAAAGAAATTGAGGAAGACACAAAGAAATGGAAAAACATTCCATGCTCATGGATTGGAAGAACAAATATTGTGAAAATGTCTATGCTACCTAAAGCAATCTATACATTTAATGCAATCCCTATCAAAATACCATCAATTTTTTTAAGGAAATGGAACAAATAATCCTAAAATTTATATGGAACCAGAAAAGACCCCAAAGAGCCAGAGAAATGTTGAAAAAGAAAGCCTAAGTTGGTGACATCACAATTCCAGACTTCAAGCTCTATTACAAAGCTGTAATCATCAAGACAGTATGGTACTGACACAAAAATAGACACATAGATCAATGGAACAGAATAGAGAGCCCAGAAATAGACCCTCAACTCTATGGTCAACTAATCTTTGACAAAGCAGGAAAGAATGTCCAGTGGAAAAAAGACAGTCTCTTCAACAAATGGTGTTGGGAAAAAGGGACACATGCAGAAAAATGAAACTGGACCATTTCCTTACACCACACACACAAATAGATTCAAAATGGTTGAAAGACCTCAACGTGAGACAGGAATCCATCAAAATCCTTGAGGAGAACATAGGCAGCAACCTCTTCAACCTCAGCCACAGCAACTTCTTCCTAGAAAAATCGCCAAAGGCAAGGGAAGCAAGGGCAAAAATCAACTATTGGGACTTCATCAAGATCAAAAGCTTTTGCACAGCAAAGGAAATGGTCAACAAACCCAAAAGACAACTGACAGAATGGGAGAAGATATTCACAAACGACATATCAGATAAAAGGCTACTATCCAAAATCTATAAAGAACATATCAAACTCAACACCCAAAGAATGAATAATACAATCAAGAAATGGGCTGAAGACATGAACAGATATTTCTGGAAATAAGACATCCAGATGGCCAAAAGACACATGAAAAAGTGCTCCACATCACTAGGCGTCAGGGAAATACAAATCAAAACCACAATGAGATACCACCTCACACCAGTCAGAATGGCTAAAATTAACAAGTCAGGAAACAACAGATGTTGGCAAGGATGCAGAGAAACGGGAACCCTCCTACACTGTTGGTGGTAATGCAAGCTGGTGCAGCCACTCTGGAAAACAGCATGGCGGTTCCTCAAAAAGTTGAAAATAGAGCTACCCCATGACCCAGCAATCACGCTACTGGGTATTTACCCTAAAGATACAAATGTAGTGATCCAAAGGGGCACATGCACCCAAATGTTTATAGCAGCAATGTCCACAATAGCATTGTGGAAAGAACCTAGATGTCCATCAACAGATGAATGGATAAAGAAGATAACACACACACACACACACACACACACACACACACACACACTCACACATACATACAATGGAATACTATACAGCCATCAAAAGAAATGAAATCTTACCATTTGCAATGACGTGGATGGAACTAGAGGGTATTATGATGAGTGAAATAAGTCAATCGGATAGACAATTATATTATCTCTCTGATATGAGGAATTCAAGAGGCAGGGCAGGGGGTTGTGGGAGGTAGGGAAGGAAAAAAATGAAATAAGATGGGATCGGGAGGGAGACAAACCATAAGAGACTCTTAATTTCACAAAATAAACTGAGGGTTGCTGGAGGGTGGGGGATAGGGAGAGGCTGGTTGGGTTATGGACATTGGGGAGGGTATGTGCGATGGTGAGTGCTGTGAAATGTGTCAGCCTGATGATTTATAGATCTGTACCCCTGGGGCAAATAATACATTATATGTTAATAAAAGTAATTTTAAAAAAATGTCTTTTGAAGTCTTTTACCAAGGTTTAATTGGCTTTGGGGCGGGGGGGTGTCTTGCTGTTGAATTTACCAAGTTGTAAAAGTTCTGTATATATTCTACAAATTAATCAGATATATGATTTACAAATATTTTCTCCCACTCCACACATTGCCACACAGAGTGCCATCCACTCTGCTGGCTGCCTGTGTCCCTTAATGCACAGTTTTCCATTTAAATGAAGTCCAATTTATCTATTTTTTTTCTTTTGTCACCTATGCTTTTGGTGTCATATTCAAGAAATCATCACCAAATCTTATGTCATGAATCTTTTACCTTATGCTTTTTCTTCTATGAGTTTTATATTTTTAGCTCTTATGTTTAGGTCTTTTCTATTTTGAGTTAATATTTGCATTTTGTATAAGGTAAGGAAAAAGTTTCATTCTTTTGCATGTGGATCCAGCTTTCCCGGCACCATTTGTTGAAAAAGATGTCCTTTCTCCTATTGAATGGTCTTGGAACCCCTATCAAATTATTGTCTATATAGGCAAGTCCCCCCTTCCCTGGGTTTCCTAGGCTATTTCATTGGTTTATACATCTGTCTTTTTGCAGTATAATGCTGTTTTGATTACTATAACCTTGTTATAAGTTTTAACATCTGAAAATGTGAGACCTCCAATTTTGTTCTTATTTTTAAAGATTGTTTTGGCTATGCAGGGTCCCTTGAGGTTCCACATAAATGTTAAGATGGATTTTTCCACTTCTACAAGAATCACGATTAGCATTTTGATAGGGATTGCATTAGATTGTAGATTACTCTGGGTAGTATTGACATCATAGCAATATTAAGTCTTTCAGTCCATAAATGTGAGATCTTTCCACTTACGTGTGTCTTCTTTTTCTCAAGCAATATCTTGCAGTTTTCAGTGAACAAGTCTTTTGTCACCATGGTTAAGTTTATTCAGAAGTTTTTTTTTTTTCTTTTTGATGCTATTTTAAAAGAAACTATATTCTTGAGTCCCTTTTGGATTATTATTAGTGTATAGAAATGTAACTGGCATTTGCATGATTTTACACACAAAATAACTGATTTATGTGTATTCTATAACCTCACTGAATTATTTGGTCTGTTTTTCTTTTTTTTCTTTTTTTTTTTTTTTTTACTTTTTTTTGGTGAAATCTTGAGGGTTTTTACTTAAAAGATTATGTTATATGTGAGCAGAGATAATTCTGCTTCTTTCCATTTTGGAAGATTTATCCTTTTCTTGCCTAACTGCACTGGCTAGGACAAGTATATATTAAGAAGAGAAAAAAGCCTCAGTCTTCCAGCATTGAGTTAAGTGTTAGTTGTGGGTTTTTCATATGCGGCCCTTATTTTGGTGAGGTAATTTCCTTCTATTCCCAGTTTGCTGAATGTTCTTAAAATGAAAGTATAATGAATTTTATGAAATTTTTTTCTACGTTGAGATTACCATGTGTATTTTCCTGTCATTTTGTTAATGTGGTATGTTACAGTGATTGATTTTTGTATGTTAAACCATCCTTGCATTCCAGGGATAGATCCCACTATGGTGTTTAATCCTTTAAATGTGCTGCTGAATTCAGTTTGCTTGTATTTTGTTGAGGATTTTTCCACTAATATTCATCAAGAATATTGGTTTCTTATTTTTCTTTTCTTGCAGTGTCTTTGTCTGACTTTGGTATCAGGGTAATGCTGGCCTCATAGAAAAAGTTTGAAAGTATTCACTCCTCTTCAATACTTTGGAAGAGTTTGAGAAGGACTAGTGTTAATTCCTCCTTAAATGTTTGGTAAACTTCACCAGTAAAGCCACCTGGTCCTAGATTTTTCTTTGTTGGGAGACTTTGATTAATGATTCAGTCTCCTTACTAGCTGTAGATATGTTAAGATTTTTGTTTCTACATGATTCTATCTTAATAGGTTATATGTTTCTAGGAGTTTATCCATTGTATCCATTTCATCTAGGTTATCCAATTTGTTGGTGTACAGTTGTTCATAGTGTTCTCTTAAAAACCCTCTTCTGTGGTATTAGTTGCAATGTTGCTTCTTTCATTTCTGATTTTAGATATTTGAGTCTTTTTTTCTTAGTTGGTCAAGCTAAAGATATTTCAATTTTGATCTTTTTGAAGAAACAACTTTTGGTTTTGTTAATTTCCTCCACTACTCTTCCAGTCTCTATTTTGCTTTTCTCTGCTCTTGTCTTTAATATTTCTTTCTATCTGCTCATTTTGGATTTAGTTTGTTCTTTCTCTAGTTCCTTAAGGAATAAATAAATTTGATTCAAGATCTTTCTTCTTTTCTAATGTAAATATTTAGAGGTATAAATTTACTTCTTGGCACATTATTATCTGCATCTCACAAGTTTTGGTATTTTGTGTTTTCAGTTTCATTTGTCTTAAGGTATTTTATAATTCCCTTTGTTACTTCTCCTTTGATCCAATGGCTGAGAGTATATTGTTAAATTTCCACATATCTATGAATTTTCCACTTTTCCTTCTGCTATTAATTTCTAGTTTCATTCTATTGTGACCAGAAAAAAATGTTTTGTATGATTTCTATTTTTTTATTAAGACATTTTGTAACCTAAGATATGGTCTATAATAGTTTTAAAATGTCACATATGTACTGAAGAAAATGTGTACTTTTGTGTTGTTGAGTAGAGTGTTCTGAATTAAGTCTGTTAGGTCCAATTGGTCTATAATATTGCTGATGGCCTCTATTTTCTTACTGATCTCCTGTATGCTTATTCTGTTCTTTACTTCAATTAGAAAACTGAAATCTCTTACTACTATTGTAGAACTATTTCTCCATTCAGTTTTGTCAGTTTCCTTCATATATTTAGGAGCTCTGAATCTTAGTGCTATAAATTTATAACTGTAAAATTTTCTTGGTGATTTTACCCTTTTATCATTCTATATAAGGTCCTTTTATGTATCATGTAACACTTTTGACTTCCAAGTTTAATTTGTCTGATATTGCTATAACCACCTCTATTCACTTTTGGTTACAATTTGCATAGACTGTTTTTACCCTGTCACTTTCAACCTATGTGTGTCTTTAGATCTAAAATGAGTCTCATGCTGTGTATACAGAATATCATTGGATTTTTTAAAAAGTCCTTAGCCAATCTATATCTTTTGATTGGGGAGTTTAATCCATTTACATTTAAAGTAATTACTAATAGGGAAAGACTTATTATCACTACTTTATTAATTGTTTTCTACATGTCTTTCAGCTTTTTTATTCCTCATTTCCTCCCTTACTGCCTTCCTTCACATTTGGCTGATTTTTTTGTTTTTGCAGTAATATACTCTAATTCTCTTCTTGTTTTCTTTAGTATATATTCTGTATATGTTTCCTTTGTGATTACCAAGGAATTACCTATAACACTTTAAGTTGTAATAATTTTTTAAACTGATAATTTCAATAACATACTAAAACTGTATTTATTACTTCTTCACTCCTCAGCCCTTTGTTTTTTCCACAAATTTTATATTCATACTTGAAATAGATCTATATGAAATGTGTGCCTATTTACATAGATTTATCATTGTCTTCATGCTTTTGTCTTTAAACTATAAAAAAAGTTAAACTTTTAATGTAGCATAGGAATGATATCCCATGATACTGGCATGAAGAAGTTGACTTCCAGCAGACAACAATTTTTATCTTTTTTAAATTTATTTTTTAAAAAGATTTTATTTACTTGTCAGAGAGAGAGAGAGAGAGACAGACAGATATAGCACAGGCAGAGAGAGCAGCAGGTAGTGGGAGAGGGAGCAAGGAGACCGATGTGGGCTTGATCCCAGGGTCCTGGGATCATGACCTGAGCTGAAGACAGATGCTTGACCAACTGAACCACCCAGGCATCCCAGACAATAATTTTAAAAACTGGATAGAATTACAAATAGAGCTTTTATATGAAGTCACCGGAAAATGAACAGTGGTAAGCAGAGACTGGAGAGGAGTAAATTCTTGATAGACTGCCAGTGCTCTGGGTAAGAACTGTGATTATGTAGCTTTATTGCCCAAAGATATCCCCAAACTCCTATCCCAGTTCTAGTGACATAAAATTGCAGCTTTGTCAGCTCAAGGTGGCAGACAACAGAATTCAGATCATCAGAGCAGCTGGAAATTTAAGAGAGCAATTTTTGGAAGTGAGAGAGAATTAGAAATGCTGATATCCAAAATCTGAGAATAAGCTGCCCAAATTTCTGCCTGACTGCTAAACTACACATTTACATAGGAGACCCCAGGGGGCTCAACAAGGAAGCAGGCAGAAACTAGGGGGTGGTCTACACTTAAAAAATACTACTACTCCTGATGAGATTTGCAAATTTCCCATGTCTGATTAAGCACATTCCCTAACTACATACAATTCAAGTGGTAAAAAGTGAAAACCTTATTGGCTTGAGATGTTAGAGGAAAGAACTTGAGGCTGAAGAAGCAACTGAAAGTTTATGGGGAACTACAGAGCAAACAGCATGAAGAATTTGATCCCAAATTTTGGGTTAAATTTACTCCAATTCTTGGGGACGTCTGGGTGGCTCAGTGGGTTAAAGCCTCTGCCTTTGGCTCAGGTCATGATCCCAGGGTCCTGGGATAGAGCCCCGTGTTGGGCTCTCTGCTCAGCGGGGAGCCTTGCTTCCTCCTCTCTCTCTGCCTGCCTCTCTGCCTACTTGTGATCTTTATCTGTCAAATAAATAAATAAAATCTTAGAAAAGATTTAAGAATCAGAGAGGAAGGCCTTGGCAAATTAATTAATTTATCCTTTGTTTTTCCTAAAAGCTTTTACCACTCAAATCATTGCCACACTGTGAAGTCATATCTGTGCATCAGTGATGTGACAACCCACCAAATGTCAGGCTTTTTGATTTGGGGGCACAGGGGAAAGAACTCTGGAGAATGGCTTCCCTGAGTAGTGTGGGCCATGGCTGCCCATGACTAGAACAATAGTGTGTGCTGTGTGGCTTCTGAGGTTCACATCCTTCGTGAGAGAGGGGCCTGTGTATTTTATAATAGGTTGTTCTTGAGTCTTTGTGGTATGTGGAACCCTGCAAAATATGAGAATCCTCTGTTAGGGTTCAAAGGAAAAAAAAAAACAAAGGTAAGAAATAGTACTATAAGCATGTTATTTAGAGATACTAGGCTAAATAATAAAAGAAACAGGTAAAATAAGCAAAAATGAATGTTTTCTGGTCAAGTGTCAAGATATGGGGAGGATGGTCAGGGAAATGCTGTTTGTTAGTGACTACTATTTGACTTCAAAAAAAAAAAACCTCAGAGCATGTACTGTCTGGATCATAAAAGAAATTAAAGAAGAGAATTACTGGGAATTAAGAGTTGATGACATTGCACTTCGGCTTTGCCCTTTACAGAGTGAACAGTCCTGGTCCTAAAACCTTGATTTCAACTGGTCATTGTTCAGTTTGTAACCTTTGATAGCACTCTCCCTGTTTATTACCCCAAGACTGTCCCAGTCCAGACAGAATAATTCCTGACAAAATTCTCAAACATATGTGGTCTGATATATACATATTTTTTATTAGTGGTATTGACCACTAATGTATGATTAAGATCCATGAAGTCAGGGCCCATCCACTGTACATGATAGTCCTTTGACAATTACTTATTAAATGAAAATGTAAATAATGCAGTTAAACTAAAAATGTACCTAGGCAGTGAGGATGCATTTTGGTAAATAATTAAAACAGTTAATAAAGCCCAGAAAAATATGGGAGAACATAATAAAACTAGACAGCATTATATATTATTTTGAAAGATGGAGAACAGAATGGAGATTCAAAAGAAGATCTACAGCATGTTGTTCCCATGCCCTCCTACCCCTCATACCTGTCCAAACAGCCTTGGAGAAAACATATGGTAGACAGTGAGAGTTACAGAGGTCTAAGGCTGAGAACAGAATTGCTCCCCTTTGGAACTACTGGCATGATCAGCCCACTATTTCTTTGCTGGTGGGGAGCTGTCTTGTGCACGGCATGATGTTTAGCAGAATCCCTGGCCTCTACTCACCAGATAGCAGGAGCACCTTCCCTCCAGTTTTAGTAACAAAATGTGTTCAGATGTTGCCTCTGGGGAGCAAAATCTTGCTGGGTTGAAAACCAAAGGCCTAAAGTGAGATGCACTGTCTTCACTGTGGGGGCTCTAATGTATCACATGGAAAACGATCACAGGTAGACTGTTTGTATTACTAATAATCTTTTAGGATTGGTTAACACAATGAAAAACTATTTTAAATATGAACTATCTCACGGATCTAAATAAGTATGCCCTTCTATTAATTCACACTGCCCCCATCTTATTTAGGGTAGGGATATAAGGCCACAGTACCTTAGGATCTACAAGAGTGTCTGTGATGGTGCACTAACCACCAGATGGGTGTCGATGCACTCTTCCTCTGGTAGTTGCCTCGGTGGTCACTGTGGACTGGATGTGGTGTAAGTGGTCTTGTCAGAGTGAAATCCAGAGTCTCTGGCCAGAGACTTAATACTGTAATGTTAGGATAGCAGGAGGACAGCTTGCACCCCTGTACCAAGAACATATGTCTTAGGGACGTAAGAACTCAGGGTGTTTAAAATTAGTAAAGCCATATATGCTGGTCCGATAGATCATTAGAGCACAGACTAAGTTCATGCCTTCCACCCATCTGCTTGTAGGCTTCATCTATGTGCAAAGCAGACAACTGTAATATGTTGATACTAATAATATATGGTATCTTTCACTGGGCAAAAAGCAGGTCTTATGGCATGGTCTGTGGCCAGAATTTGGATTTTAGAGTCACCATTAATCAAAACAAACATTTTGCGTAGAGAAACAGAATACACTGTCAAGGATTTTTAATTCTCTAAATTAGTAATTTCTTTCCTTGTGGTGTGTTGGGGCAAAGTCGTGAAAGACAAGTTGATAACTTCAAACTTTTAAAATTTATTGTGTTCTGTATGCTGCTGAGAAATGCATAATTTGGGGATTTAACACCTGATTAGCTATTAAATGGCTGTCAGGAGAAAATTTTGCAGTAATCGGTTTAGCTTTTAGCCCCTAATTATCACTTCACAGTGGATTTGGGTTGAGATAATTGAGAACTGCAACACTTAAAGGACTCCAATTGGGCATTTTTTTAATACAACGAAGTGAATTATTTCTCTATGAGGATTGCATTTAACAGGTATTGGTAACAAGGAAGGAAATGTGATAGTGGATGGGATTTTGCAAAGTGATTTAAAGTAGTTGATTCATTCATTATGCAATTAAGTGGAGCTCAGCTGTGTATAACTTATCTGGTGTCTAGGTCAAAAAATGTCTTTCAAAACTCCAGAAAATTAACTGGGAGGAATTTTATTTTAATGGTGGGTTGGAGGGATGGCGTTGCTGTCTGGACTATGTAACAGATTCTATCTTTAGATACTGTGACCTTGGGCTGACTCCTTTCTTATTCCTTTGGTTTCCTTTTCTGCCCAGTGAAATACCTATCATTCCATACCCTATTTGTATAAAAGCTCTTAAAAGCTTGGTGCTGGCAGGTAGTTCCTCATTTATCACTAACAAGGACTTACTATCAGAGCTAGTAGATTGTTACACACTGTCCAACCACCACAGACTCTACACTCACAACTGCTCACTCAATACACACACACACACACACACACACACACACACACACACACACACACATTCATGCTATTACTTTAACTGTTGCACTCTCCTCCAGAAAAGCCCAAATTCTTTCCAATCTTTCAAATTTTCTTTTTTTTTTTTTCCAAAACAAAGAACAGTTGAATCCATTCTGTATGACAACAGATTAACCACGAAGATGATGGGACCCTTACTGTGTCGTGTAGGGCACACAAGCAGACGTGTAACTCAACAAGGGAAAGAGAAGAACCAGCTTTGCACACTTTAGTTCTCCACTCTCCCATTCCAAAACTACCTTTAGTTCAAGGAGCAGGACTCTGACTACGCACTATGTTCATTTGTCTGTATTCCCATCTCCTCTAATCACAGTGAAATTGGATGTGATTTTTTACCCCAAAGCCATTCAGTACCACCCTTCTTCCTTCATAATAGAAAGCTGATTTGCAATAGGATGGGCAAGTGCCCGGTCCCAGAAAATAAACCAGAATTGGTATAAACCAATAATGGCAACTTCTTCTCCCTTTGCAGAAAACTCACTTTTCTAGATAGATGCCCTCAAAAACCAGAAGTGAACATGTGACCTATTATTATATTTGAGGTGCTTGGAAAAGTGTGCTCAAAGGCTTCTGAGTGTGGTTTTTCTAAATACAAAGGGAGGATTCTTTTTTAGCCATCTCATGCTCGAGTGCTAGGAGACCAATGTAAGTAGTATGTCAGCTCACAACCAGGAGACAAAAAGCACAAGGGTGTGAAGTCCTTGGTGTGAGCCTGACAGAAGGCTGTAAAGGGCCTAGAAGGACTTCCTCTGTTGAATGGTTGGAATAGCTTGTGTCAGATCATGATCTTACTGGTGACAGCTAAAAATTGCAGAGAAAATACAACAATCATCTGGCTAAAGGCATCGGATGCCTGGTGAGGCTTATGAGAACTGTGGGGGCTGAAACTCTGCGAAGGGAAAGACCTCAGAGAGGTAAGCTGAATTCTACTGCCATGGGTTCTCTCAGGGCAGTTAGTGATTCTGAGCTTGGCCAAGAGTTTTAGCTTCTGGGATTTGTACCAACGGCTGCTAGTGAACAGAGGAACTGGCCGAGGTCTGGGCTGAGACGGGGGAGGAGGAATGTTAGCAGATAGCTAGTTTTTCCTGAAGGACATTTGCTGACTTCTAGGGCTGATGGAGAGAGGGTAAGAAAACTAAACAGAGTAAAGCAGTCAAGCATTTCATGAGACAAATATTAGAATTCGGTACCCATCAAAAGGAAGGAACTTGAAGAACACTCCAGGCCCTTGGTGTAAAACCCTGGAGGGCTAGGGGGAGCTAGAAAGGAACTGGGTCTCGCTAGGGATACCAGCCTTGATTCGGTCCTAACTGGATTAAGGCAGGAGATCAGTTACCACTCCCTCTGCCTGGCAGTGGGAAGAGTCTATCTCTTCTAGAGAAAGACAAAATAATCTGGGACTTACATACATTTTAATACATAGTGCTTGATATTCAATCCAAGACTACTTGGCCTGAGGCAAGTTCAAATCACATGACTGAAAACCAAGAAATGTGCATGCATACCCACTAAAAACAGAGCCCGGTGTAGTTGAGACACTGTACTTCGCTGAAAAGAACTTAATAGAATTACAGTTAATTTAGTCAACACAAAAGGTGAAAAGATACAGGAAATAGATAAAAGACTTGCAATTTCACCAGCGAATAGAGTCTATTAAAGATAGAAACAAATGGCAATTATAAAACTTAAATATACAAAATCTGAAGTTAATAATCATTACAGGGGTTAAATACCAGATGAGGCAAAGCAGAAGACAGGATCAGCGACCTGAAAGACAGGTCAGCACAAATACAACCCTAAACTGCGCCCAAGTACAGGATAGAAAGAAAAAAATAAAGAGAAAGATCATAAAAACAGTCAGGAAACAAGACACATTACCTTCAATAAAGCAACTATAAAACTTAAAGATTACATCTCAACTGAAACAATGAAATCCAGGAAGCAACAGAATGACATCTTTAAAATGCTCCAAGAACTGACAATCTAGAGTTCTCTCCTTCAAAACTAAAAGTGAAACAAGGACACTTTAAGACAAACATAAACTAAGATAACTCGCCACCAGTAAATCAGTTCTAAAAAGAAACAGCAAAGCGAGTTATGCAGGGAGGAGGAAAATGAGGCCAGAAGGAAACAGGGATGTGGGAATGAAGAGCCACAGGAACGTTAGTATGTGGGTGAGTATAAATAAATAGTGACTCTATAAAACAAAGGAGTAACATCTCCTGGGGTTTAAAAGGAATTCAAATACATGGCAATTACACAAAAGGCAGAGGGGTAAATCGTAGTGTTTAACATCACAGCCAGAAGAGGGAATAACTTGTTTTAGATGATACCTGGTCAATAACAAATGTTGTAATCTATTAAAGACCATATAACTAACCAGCTGGAAGAGGGAAGATTCAATATTAAACACAGTCGATTATTCTTAAAGAAACCAGGAAAAGAGAGGAACATAAAACAGATGCATCAGAAAGAAAAAAAAAAATAATGGAAAGATGGTAGCTATAATTTAAATTGGAAATTACATTACCTTTTTGTTAGCTAAGTACTACATGTAAAAGATTAATACTGCCAGGTGAATAACACAGCTGAAATTCAGCCCATGTGCTGTAAAATCCAGCTGAATGCCTTCAATATAAATATACAGAAAGATTCATAATAGGATTTACCATGAAAACTCTAGCAAAAGGGGGAAAAAAAGCTGATGTAACTCAACTAATGTCAAAGCAATCATTTTCTAAGGCAGGAGTAGACAGAGAGCTAGGTACAGATAAGAGACAAAACCAAGTTAAAATAACAATAACAACAACAACAATAATAATAATACAGAAGTCATTCCACGAGATAGACACCACCCAACATGTAGCTTCAACATGAAGGAAGTGCTTTGGATAACGAAGGTAACACGGATCCAAACAGCAAACCTTACCCTCCCAAACCACCCGCTTCCTGCTTCATCACAGTAAATCCCATCATGCCTTAAATCACTGCTCCTTCTGTCGCACAGAGCTGTAAGCATTCCTGACCTTCACCTGGTCACCAGGCTAGAAATCCGGAATCATTCTTATTTAGGCAAACGTTTGCAGGGGGATCAAAGACTTCTGCAGAATGATGCCGATCAGAATCTGCTGAGGCGGAAAGCGATCTCGCAGACCCCCTGCAATCCGTCCATCTTGCCAATGAAGAAATAGGGACTCGGGGGTACAAATGACTTGGCTAAAGCCACACAGGGGTACGGTGGTAGGATGAGGAGTCCTCACGTCCCTGACTTCCAGTCCATGCTGCCCGTCCTGCCGCCATCCCCAACCATGCCAGGTGCTGCTAAGCCTCTCTTTGAGCTGCTTTATTATTATTACGGCAGATAACTCAGCTTTATTTTCCACAACGCCATTCATCCCTGCAACTATGCCAAAGTGCTTTACCAGAGAAAGAGTCCAATTTCACAGTTAAAGAGGAGAGAGAAATTAAATACTGTAGGTGCAGACACAAAGATATTAAACCAAACTCAGTTTGGAAGGAAGGCTTTAGACATATTAGACACACACACACACCCCAAAGCTCTGTGCACTATGCCACACGCGTGGCTTTCAGACAGGGTCATTTTAACTCTATGTTAAGGGAGCCAGAATCAGGGACAGTGTACAGCATGGCACCGTGCTTTGTCTGGGGCAAACCCCCCGTTACTGGTCACCCTGGGGTTCAATGAAATCACAGTGGCACAACCTCACTTCCACGAGAATCCTTTTCTCTCCAACACTGCTAACCTGTGTTGAAAAGGAGTTTCTTGTTCGGCTGCTTCCTATACCTATGTTGGCAGGAGGCATTCAGGACAGAGCGCACCTGAGGACCCCAGGGCCGCCGACCGAGGACATACAGGCACCAAGACACACTCAGTTTCCAGCTGTGTGACTACAGGCAGCTGCAACCCCAGATGAGGGATTTTTAAACAAGTTGGTGATTTTCAGATGAAGGATACCAGCCACGGAAGTTTAAAGTGCTCCTGAGCAACTTGGGCTGCCAGTGAAATACCAATTTCTCCTTTTTTTAGAACAATTATTTCTTTTATTTTTCCCCAGACAAACCCTAGACATTCTTCTCCTCCCTTCTGAGGCTTCTCTTTGAAAGAGCCCGCGCCGTAGATCATGCCGGGTGACTCCCCAGATAGAGCTGCCGAACACAGGTGCATTCTGGGGCTTCAGTGTCTGGCTTAGTCTCTGATTTGTTGCAGGAAAAATACTTGCTGTAGTTTCCCAATTCCCAAATGTGGATACTTTGAAGATGGATATGATGTATTAATTTTGTGTTTTTACAGATTTATGCTCTGCAGACGTAACTACATTTTTCCAAGAAATGAAGTGAGCCCTGACTTCAAAATCTGTACATCAGGAATGGCATGACAGGATTTGTGGGTCTTCTTCTCTCTTATAGGAGGCAACAGTGTCCAAACATGAAAATAAAGAGTCTGCTGTTTGAGTATTTAGAAGACTTCAAGAGGTTGATGTGGAAAAGGCAACATGGGAAGAACCTCTCATGATATTTGGCAAATAGAAATAACTCCATAAATAGCAGTCCCATCCTTTATCTGCCATGTGCCCCCTCGTCATCATCACCAGCTATCAGTTACTGAGTGTTTGGTGTCCGAGGCCAAGTGTATAGATGGTTTTCTTATACTCAAAATAGCTTTTAAAAAATATGGTATCTTTGATCAACACGATGAGGAGTAACAGAATCTGGGAGGGTTAAAAACAACAATCAGGGTTGCCAGGGTGAGTCATTTGAGAGCCCAACTCTTGGTTTTAACTCAGGTCATGATCTCAGGGCTGTGAGACTGAGCCCTGAGTCAGGCTCCAAACTCAGTGGGGGGTCTGCTTGAGATTCTTTCTCCTTCTGCCCCTGCCCCACACCCCCGCGCTGTCTAATTAAAAAAACAAAACAAAACAAAACAACAACAGCAAAAACATATTATCAACCAAAGATATTAGGCAGTTTTAATAGAAGATTAATGGAAAAACAGAGACCATTTGTTTTTACCAAATTTTTTTTTAATGTGACACAATCTTGAAAGTTTGTAATGATAACACTTAAAGAGCATTTGTAAACTAGTCTGTAGTTTACAAAGTCTTTATCGTTATCCCTTTCGAACCTGTAACAATTACGGGAAAGAGGCAAAGGATGGATTGTCACTCCCATTTAATAGACGAGAGACCAAGATGGCAGAGACGGAGAACGGTAAGGGGGAATGAGTTAGCAGCTAACCTGGGAGGTGAGATGAGGGATGGTGAGGGTGGGGGGAAGCAAGGGCTATAATATTTTCTGTGGTGAATGGTGGGTGTGTACCCAGATCTCCCCTCACTAGAGGATTTACTGCCTGAACTGCACAGCGTGGTGTTAGCAAAAAGCCTGCACACAATGGTCCCTTCAGGGATGGCTTCAACTGCAAAGCCTTCTTGCCCCAAATCATGGCCCTTGCCAGGGTGGCAATCATGTCCCATTAACTGACTGATGTGGTTAGAAGAGCCCAGCCTATCCAATTGAACTCTGTATAGCTCTAATGTGCCATTTTAGCTGAAAAGTGTCCTGCGGGTTTGGCAACATTGCACCATGACTCCTCTACCTAATTGTGTTCCCTTCCCCTCTCTTCCAGAGGTGTGATTCCAAGGACACCCCTAATAATACCTTGTACTTTACACTTTGTCTCAGAGCTTCCTGAAAACCCAACTTGGGTCCATCACGACCAGGAATGATCAGAAAAAGAAGCAGGCAAGAAAGGGTTTCGGAGATGAATCACACATTCAGTGCCTGGTTGTTGGAAGACCTAATCACCACTGGTGAAAAACTGAGTATCTGGTACAAAGTGAGGATTCGGTTGTTAAAATGGACACTGGATATGAACAGGGATGGTATATAGGTAGAGTGGAATGCATTGAGCAGTACAGTATACCAGAGGCTATGAAAACTATGGGGGAGAGTAATCATAAAAACAATAAATTCCAGGGATTATCCTAAGCTTGAATGACATTCTAGAAAAGATCATAAAAGTCTGAGAGCAATTAACAGGCAACGGAAAGCCAAATATGAAAAGGGTAACCTATGAAGACACTCTCATCTCCTGCCCTAATGTGCAGAGAAACCTTAGGTCCAGAAGCAGAATTTCATCATAAAAGAAGCCAAATGTCGTAGTTATCTAGGCTGCTTTAACAAAAATAACATAGACTATGTGGCATATAAACAACAAGAATTTATTTCTCACCTTCTGGAGGCTGGAAACTCCAAGGTCAAGTCACAGGTAGATTTCATGTCTGTAGAGCTCCACTTCCTGATTCATGGACAGCCACCTTTTCCCTATGACCTCACATGGCAAAAGGGGGCATGGGAGCTCTCTGGGTTATAAGGCACTTATAAGGGCACTAATCACACTTTTGAAGGCTTCATCACCTCCCAAAGGCCCCACCTCCAAATACAAGCAGACTGGGGATTTTGTTTCAATATATGAATTTTGTGAGGGCATAAACATTCAATCTATACCACCAAGCTCAAAAGAAGATTAAATTCTGAGAAAAGGCAGGTCTGCTGTTTTGAGATCAGGGTCCTGTGAAAATCTGAGACCCTGATATTTAGGATGGAAACATCTGGGTTGGTGTCCCTGAAAATCCTGACTTCTTAGGCTTCTCTGAATGCTCTGAACTCTCTCACTAGTGACCTAACACTCACTATTAGCAACTAATACTACCTCCTGGCTTGAAGACCATGAAGATCCCTCTCTCCTACAAAATGACATACACCCCCCAGGACCTGCCGCTAGCTCCTCTTCTGGACTCAAGTCACAGCAAAACCTAGATGGGACATTCTGGGCCTGGTAAGGGATGAAAGGGACTATCTAAACCCCAAAGAAGCTGTGGAAGCTAAGTATGGTAGGGTCTAAAATGTATGGTGCTTGTTATGGTATTTGATCAAGAAGACAAGAACATCAAATTGAATGAGGGAGAGTTTAACATTGTGGGAGCACTCTCCTGAGAAATAGGATTTAACACTCTAACAAAGACCCCGGGAGGTGATGTGAACTTGCTGCAAGGATGAATCCTAGAAACCCGAAAAAAGTGATGACCCACACTGAGTGAGGTTCAAATGTCAGAATTCTTGTCACAGTGGTTGAAAGAAGAAAATAAAAGGATTAAAGAAGTAGGCATGCTGGAGTGCATGTACTATATAAGGCCAGAAAATCCTGCATATGTTAATGTCACACAAGAAAGACAGAAGGCACTCCAGTTGCCAAGGCCATAAACGATGATCTTGTGAGAGGGCATCATCACTACTAAAATATTCAGTGGTGCTCTTATCTATACAGCAGAGCTGTTTGTAGGTGTAGTCATTACAGAACTAGGCTCACTGAAAGCAATGGATATGACAGGACCTCAAAACAATGGAAGCCAGGTGGCAGTCCATTCAGGTGGAAGACAAATGGATGTGATTACTGTAATGAGCAGCAATGTAAGAATGGTAACCAGGGGGCCTGACCTATATAGAATGATTTTTTTAAGTTCCATTATTTTTATTTATCTCTACACCAACATGGCGCTTGAACCCATGACCTCAACATCAAGAGCCCTATGCTCTTCCACCTGAGACAGTCAGACACCCCTGTAAACCAAGTAAAACTTTAAAAAAAAGGTAATAAATACACACCTACCAATAACTATTTTAAGTGTATATGGGCTAAATGTTCCAATCAAAAGACACAGGTGACAGAATGGATAAAAAACCAAAATGAAACAAGACAAACAAACAAAAACAAGATCCATCTATATGCTGCCTCCAGGAGTTCACTTTAGACCTCGACACATACGCAGACTGAAAGTGAAGGAATAGAATGCAAGTGGAAGTGAAGAGAAAGATGCGGTAACATTATTTGTGTTGAACAAAATATACTTTAAAACAAAGATTGTAATAAGAGACAAAGAAGGATACTACATAATGATAAAGGGAACAATTCAATAAGAGAATACAACAATTATAAATATTTATGCATTCAACATGGGAGCACCTAAATATGTAAAGTAACTATTAACAGACAAAAAGGAAAAAAACTGACAGTAATGCACTAATAGTAGTGGACTTTAACACCCAACTTTTATCAATGAATAGATCATCCAAACAGAAAATAAACAAGGAAACAATGGCTTTGAATAATACATTGGACCAGATGGACCTAACAGATATATTCAGACCACTCCATCTGAAACCATAAGAATACACATTCTTTTCAAGTGCACATGGAACATTCTCCAGAATAGATCACATGTTAGGCCACAAAACAAGTCTCAAGAAATTAAAAAAGACTAAAATCATATCATGCATCTTTCCCTAACACAATGGTATAAAACTAGAAATCAATCACAAGAAAAAGTCTGAAAACAGCACAAATACAAGGGGACTAAATAACATGCCACAACGAATGGGTCAACCAAGAAACCAAAGAGGAAATCAAAAATTACAGGGGGACAAATGAAAATGAAAACACAATAGTCCAAAATCTTTGGGATGCAGCAAAAGTTGTTTTAAGAGGGAAGATTATGGCAATTCAAACATACCTGTTTGAGAAAAATCTCAAACAACTAACCTTACACCCAAAGGAGCTAGAAAAAGCCCAAAGCCAGTAAAGGGAAGAGAAAAATAAAGATTAGAGCAGAAATAAATTAGAGACTGAAAAAACTATACAAAATATCAGTGAAACCAGGAGCTGGTTCTTTTAAAAATTAAACAAAACTTATAAACTGTTAGCCAGACTCATCAAGAAAAAAAAAAAAAAAGACTCAAATAAACAAAAAAACAGAAATGAAGGAAATAACTGACACCTCAGAAATACAAAGGATTATAAGAGAATATTATGAAAAATTATATGCCAAGAAATTGGACAACCTAGAAGAAATAGATAAATTCCTAGTAACATACAACTTTCTGAAACAGAATCAGGAAGAAATAGAAAATTTGAATAGACTTATTGGTAGCAAAGAAATTGAATCAGGAATCAAACCACCCCCCTCAGAAAAGCCCAACACCAGATGGCTTCATAAGTGAATTCTTCCAAACATTAAAAGAAGAGCTAATACTTATTCTTCTCAAGCTATTCCAAAGAATAGAAATGGAAAAAAGAAATGTCCCAATTCATTTCATTAGGACAGCATTACCCTGATACTATAACCAAATAAAGGCACTACAAAAAAAGAAAGAAAGAGAGAGAGAGAGGAAGGGAGGGAGGGAGGGAGGAAATTGCAGGTCATATCTCTGATTAACATACATATAAAAATCTCCAACAAAATATTAGCAAACAATTTCAACAATACATTAAAAAAAAAAAAAAAAAACCCATTCACCATGATTAAGTGGGATTTATTCCAGGGAAGCAAACAAAGGTGGCTCAGTATTCACAAACCAATCCATGTGATACATCAAATTAATAAGACAAGGGATAAAAACCACATGAGCACCTCAATAGATACAGAAAAAGATTTGACAAATTACAACTTACATTCATTATAAAAACTGTGGGGTTAGAATTTTTAACAGTGGGGTTAGAGGGAACATATCTCAACATAATAAAGGCCATATATGAAAAATCCACAGTTAACATAATACCCAATGGTGAAAAACTGAGGGCTTTTCTGCTAAGATCAGGAACAAGACAAGGATGTCCATTCTCACTACTTTTAATCAACATAATATTAGAGGTCCTAGCCACAGCGATCAGACAAAAAGAGAGAGCGAGCAAGTGAGCACAATAAAAGCCATCCAAGAAGTAGTAAAACTGTCACTATTTGTAGATGACATGATAGTGTATATAGAAAACCTCAAAGACTACACCAAAAAAAAAAAAAAATGACTAGGACTGATACATGAATTCAGTAAAGTCACAGGGTACAAAATTAGTACACAGTAATCTGTTGCATTTCTATACTCTAATAATGAAGTAGCAGAAAGAAAAATTAAGAAAACAATTTCATTTATACTTGTACCAAAAGAAGAAAATACCTAGAAAAAAACTTAACCAAAGATGTGAAGTGTCTGTACTCTGAAAAGTATAAAACACTGATGAAAAAAATCAAAGATGAGGGGCGCCTGGGTGGCTCAGTAGGTTAAAGCCTCTGCCTTCGGCTCAGGTCATGATCCCAGGGTCCTGGGATCAAGCCCCACATCAGGCTCTCTGCTCAACGGGGAGCCTGCTCCTCCCTTCTCTCTCTCTGCCTGCCTCTCTGCCTACTTGTGATCTGTCAAATAAATAAATAAAATATTTTTTTAAAAAAATCAAAGATGACCCAAATAAATGGAAACATAATCCATGCTCATGGATTGAAAGAATTAATATTATTAAAATGTCCGTACTACCCAAAGCAATCTACAGATTTAATGCAGTCCCTATCAAAATACCAACAACATTCTTTTCACAGAACTAGAACAAATAATCTTAAAATTTGTATGGAACCACAGAAGGCCCTGAATAGCCAAAGCAATCTTGAAAAAGAGGGACAAAGCTGGAGGTATCACAATTCCAGATATCAAGATATACTACAAAGCTGTAGTAATCAAAATAGTACAGCACTCACATAAAAATAGACACATAGATCAAGAGGAAAGAGTAGAGAGCCCAGACATAAAACCACACACTTATGGGAAATTAGTCTATGACAAAGGAGGCAAGAATATACAATGGGGCAAAAGCATACTCTTGAACAAATGGTATGGAGGAAACTGGACAGCTACATGCAAAAGAAAGAAACTGGGCCACTTTCTTACATGACACACAAAAATAACTCAAAATGGATTAAAGACCTAAGTGTGAGACATGAAACCATAAAATTCCTACAAGAAAACAAAAGCAATAATCTCTTTGACATCAGCTGTAGGAACATCTTTCTAGATATGTCTTCTGAGGCAAGGAAACAAAAGTAAATTTAAACTATTAGGACTACACCAAAACAAAATCTTTTGTACAGCAAAGGAAACCATTAACAAAACAAAATGTCAATTCACTGAATGGGATATATTTGTGATATATTGGCAATATATTTGCAAATGATATATCCAACAAGGGGTTAATATTCAAAATATATAAAGTACTGATACTGCTCAAAACCAAAAAAATAATGACTAAAAATTAGCAGGAGACCTGAACAAACATTTTTCTAAAGAAGACATACAGCTGGCCAACAGACACACGAAAAGATGCTCAACATCACTCACTATCAGGAAAATGCAAATTAAAACCACAATGAGATACCACTTTATACCAGTCAGCATGGCTAAAATAAAAAACACAAGAAATAGCAAATGTTGATGATGGTGTGGGGAAAAAAATGAAACCTCATGTGCTTTTGTAGGAATGGAAAGGGTGTGGCCACTGTGGAAAAGAGTATGGAGATACCTCAAAAAATTAAAAACAGAAAAACCATATACTCCAGTAATGTCACTACTAGGTATTTAACCATAGAAAATGAAAACACTAATTTGAAAAGATACATGCACCCCTGTGTTTATTACAGCATTATTTATCAGAGCCAAAATATGGAAGCAACTCCAATGTCCACTGATAGATGAGGGAAAAGATGTAGTATACATACATACATACATACATATACACACAACAGAATATTACTCAGCCATAAAAAGGAATGGAATCTCGCCATTTTTAACAACATCAATGGACCTAGGGATATACTGCTAGGCAAAATAAGTCAGTCAGAGAAAGAAATATACCACATGATTTCACTCCTATGTGGGATTTAAGAAACAAAACAAATGAAGAAAATAAGAGACAAACAAAAAATAAAACCCCAGACTCTTAAATATGGAGAACAAAATGGTGGTTGCCAGAAAGGAGGTAGATGGGGGATGGCTGAAACAGATGAAGGGAATTGAAAAACACTTATTTTGATGAGTACTGAAAAATGTTTATAATTGTTGAATCATATTGTATACCTAAAACTAAGAGAGCACTGTATGTTAATCATACATGAATCAAAAACAAAGGTTTTTCTTGGAAGAAACTGTAAACAAATAAACATGCATAGAGATTTGATATATGTATATGCTGTGAAAGAATTCTCACCATCGAGTTAATTACTATGTCCATCACCTCATATATATACCTTTTTGTGTGTGAGAACACTTAAGAAGTTCTGCTACCTTAGTAAATTTCAAGTACACAATATGGTTTTTCCAACTACAGTCACCATGTTATACATTAGATCCTCAGGTCTCATTCATCTCACAAGTGAAAGTGTGTACCTTTTCATCAGCCTTTCTATATTACTTTCCCTACCCCCAAGTCCCAGATAACCACCACTCTACTCTCTGCTTCTGTGAATTCAACTTTGTTTTGTTGGTTTTCAGATTCTACTCATAGGTAAAACCATACAATGTTTGTCTGTCTCTGTCTGGCTTACTCCACTTAGGTTCATCCATGGTTTTGCAAATGACAGAATTTCCTTTTTTCACTGGATGGATGGATGGATGGATGGATGGATGGATCACTTTATCCATTCATCTGTCATTGAACACTTAGGTTATTTCCATACCTCGGCTATTGTGAATAATGCTACAATGAACCTAAGAGTGCAAATACCTCAAGGTAGTAATTTCATTTTCTTTGTCTACATACCCAAAATGGTATATAGCCAAATGGGTACACTGTATCCTATGGTAGCTCTATTTTAATTTCTTAAGTAGTCTCTACAGTGATTAAACCACTTTACATTCTCACTAATAGTGTAGAAAGTTTATCTTTTCTCCACATCCTTGCTAACATCTATTATCTCTTGTCTTTTTGATAACAGACATCTGAGTAGGTGGATATCTTATTACCCATTTCTCTGATGATTAGTGATGTTGGGCACCATTTCATGTACCTGTGGGATATTTGTATCCTCTTCCTTGCAAAAATGTCTATTTAGGTCCTTTGCACATTCTAATTAGATTATTTATTTTGTACCATTGAGTAGTATGAATTCTTTTTATATTTTGGAAAAACATTCAACTCTTATTCAATTTCGCAATTCTGAAAAGCAACTCTGCCAGGAAAAGTATTCTTGGTTAGCAGAGTTGAGGTTTTTTCTTTTTTTATTTTTTTTCCAGCACTTTGAATATATCCCTTCTTCCTGACTTGCACGGTTTCTGCTAAAGATTTTCTAATAGTCTTATGGGAGTTCCTTGTACATACAAGTTGCTCTTCCTGTTCCTTTTAAAATTCCATCTTTATGGGATGCCTGAGTGGCTCAGTCAGTTAAACAGCTGTCTTTGGCCTAGGTCATGATCCTGGAGTCCTGGGATTGAACCCCACATCAGGATCCCTGCTCAGCAAGAAGCCTACTTCTTCCTCTCTCTACCTGCTGTTTCTCCTGCTTGTGCTCCCCACTCCCCGTAAGTAAGTAAGTAAGTAAGTAAGTAAGTAAGTAAGTAAATAAATAAATAAATAAATAAAATCATTTCTTAAACAGTGGACCTTTTATTTTTATTTATCTATTTTTTTTTTTCCTATGTAGGCTCCATGCCTAGCATGGAGCCAATGCAGTACTTGAACTCATGACCCTGAGATCAAGACCTGATCTGAGATCAAGAGTTATACGCTTAACCAGCTGAGTCACCCAGGCATCTTTAACTTCTGAAAATTTATATATAAAGTGTCCTGGAGTGGACCTCTTTGTCATCTTTGTTGGTGTTCATTGGGCTTCCTACCTCTGGATGTCTGTTTCTTTCCCCACATTAGGAAATTTTTCTGCCCTATTTCCTTGAAAACACTTTTTGACTCTTTCTCCCTCTCTGTTCTTCTATGGGACCTCCTTAATACATACAGGGGTCCTCTTGATGTCCTATGAGTTCTTTATCTTCTTTCTTCCATTCTTTTTTTTTTCTTTTGCTCTTCTGATTGAAGGACTTCCATTGCTCTGTCTTCAAGTTCTCTGATACCTTATTTCACTTGCTCTAGTCTTCAGTTGAATCCCTCTATTGAATTTAGTACAGCTATATTCTTCATCTCTACAATTTGCTTGATTCTTTTAAAATATTTTCCATCTCTGCTGAAATTCTCACTTTGTTCATGTATTGCTCTCCTGACATCAACGAACTTCTTCATTACTGATATTTTGGAATATCTACCAAATAAATCGCTTATCTTCATTTCATTAAGATCAGTTTCTAGAGATTTATCTTGTTCTTTTGTTCAGAACATATTTTCCTGTTTCCTCATTTTCCTATGGTTGTTGTGTTGATTTCTCCACATTAGATAAAACAGCCACCTCCTCTAATCATGACAGAGTGGTCTCATGTAGGAGATGAATCTCATCAGTCAGGATGTCCCAGGCTCCTGTTTACTTCTCCAGACTTTGTGATTATCTGAGCTGCATCCTTGTTCTAGTGGCTCTCAGGAATTAAGGGTAATCCAAGAGCCAAAAAAGAAGATTGCAATCATCACTCAGACAGGCTGCTTAGAAGATTGACCCCCAAGTAGAAGCTGGTAAAATATGCAGTTAAGCCCCTTCTAGAAAGAAACTGGAAATGAGAATTTTTGCCTAGCTCCTCTACACTGAGTCTGGATATGTAGCTATGGGAGTGCTCTCATGCCCATTTAAAAACTTCATTTATGTATGCTCCAGTCCTATGGGACTCAAGGATGCACACTCCACTGGCCATCAGAGCTAAGTGATTTGGGGACCTGTTCCATGGATGGCAAGCTGGGGCACTAGATAGGTGGACAAGCTCCTTCCTGGAAGATACTGGCAACTTGGATTTATTGTGGAAGTGAGACAAAAGAGAAGGCAGGGAAAGTGCCCCCTTGCTCTTTGGAGCTCTACGGAGGACTGCAGTCAGCATCAAGATGCAGGTTAACTAGAAGTTGAGCCCTCATGCAGCAGCTGGTAGGATATACATTCAAACCCCTTCCATGGAGAGACTGGGAGAGGGTGTCTTTGCCTACTCCTTCTGCATTGAGCCCTGGGAGGATGGTTGTGACAAGTGCTAACGCACCCATTAAGAACTTTCTCTTTGTTTACTGTATTCCAGTGAAACTCGTGAATGCAAGTTGCTTTGGCTTTCAAAGCTAGGGGTTTTGGGGGCCCATCCTTTGGGTCAAATTTGGAGCCTGATACGTGCAGTCCAAACCCCTCACTCCTCATGAAGTTGGGGTTCTCTCCTGACTGTATGCTGCTGTGCCACAGGGTGGGATTTATGGTGACAGTGTGTCTCAGCCTTTTCTCTCTGTTTCAATGTGGGTGTTTTCTCAGTTTCCTGACGTGTAGGAGTTGCTCAGCTTGTTTCTCAATTTCCTTCAGAAGGAATTACCCTCTGTGTAAATGTACATTCCGTGTGTCTGTGGGAGGAAGAAAGGTGAGGCACCTCCTATGATGCCCTCTTAATCTAGAGGCTCCTATCCAAACTTTTTTAGAGTTTCTTGATGCATGGTTGGAGTGGCTACAGACCTAATGTAGCAATCTGGTCCTTTGTTCCACAAGCCAGTTAATAAATTACATCCTGGCCCATGTTCAGCTCACAACGTGTCCTCAAACCCATCATTTTTTTTTTCTTTTCACAACTTTCCAGATACATTAGAGATAAACATAGCTTATGGTCAGTGTAACTCGCACAGTGGATCCCTTGGCTTTAGGGTCAAGGATAACCTTAGTGCAAAGGCCAAACAACAATCTCTAAATATGACCCCTTCTCTTCTTTCTTGGAAAAGATAATATATTTTTTTCTTATTTTTTTTTCTTTTTCAGGTTTTTATTTAAATTCTAGTTAGTTAACATGCAGGGTAATATTGGTTTCAGGAGAAGAATTTAGTTTTAAAAACTGCATACTCAGGATAGCAGAAACCAGCACTATCCTTGAGATCCCAAGGATGCATGAATGTTGGTACCCATCAAGTCCTCACTTAATACACCAGTCTGGTCCCTGAAGAAATCAGAAGCATCCTGGAAGATGGCAGGAGACTTCTGCAGACACAATAAAATAGAATTTCCAATTGCAGCTGTCGAGCCAGGTGTGCTATCTTTGTTAGGGCAGATTTATGTGGCCCCAGGTACAGAATATACAACCACTGATTTCATAAATGCATTCTTTTCTTTCCCTCTTAAATAAAGGGCCAGTAACAGTTTGAATCACATAGAATGAACACCAATACACTTTTATAGTTTTGTCTCAAGGCTATGTTAACTTTTCCAGTCCTCTATCATAATTTTGTTTGAAAAGGTCTTGACCATCTTGATACCACACAGAATATCAAATTAAACTGCAACTTTGATAATATCATGTTTATTAGTCTGGATGAATAAGAGATGGTTAGCACTGTGGAGGCCTTGGTAAGACACCTGGCTTCAGCATTTATGTCCCTCTGACAAAGATCAAGAGGCCTGCCACACTCATAAAAGTTGAGAGGTCTAGTGGTTAGGGGCATGTGGAGATATTCCCTGCAAGTCAGATTATTTCATCATGCTCCTCCTACCACAAAGAATGAAGCACGGTGCCTGTTGGACCTCTTCATGTTCTGAAGGTAGCTTATTACATATCTGGAAATGCTGCTTCAGCCCACAGATAGAAGGCAGAACATTTTCAGACAGCCCAAAGTAGGGAAGACCCTTGCATAGCAAGTTAAGAACGCAGTGGAAATATCCTGAAAAGCTTATGATGCTGGATATGCTAGTTGTAGGGAAAGATATCCTTTGGCATTTATGGCAAGGACCAAAGGGAGAATAACAATATAGATACCTGAAGTTCCGGAGCAAGGCTATGCCACTTGTATTGGAGAATCATTTACTTTTTGAAACACTAGGTTTGGCATGCTACTGATCTCTGAAAGATACAGAGCATTTGACCATGGGACACCAAGTGACCATGCATCCAGAATGACTTATTATTAACTAGATTCTGTTAGATTCACCAAGCCATCAGTCTGGCGAGTCCAATAACAATACACTGTAAGATGGGGGCAGTACACCTGGAATAAAATGCAAGCAGGGCCAAAGGGGAAAAGCAAATGAGCTGCACAGAGCCCAGGCACACTGGCACTCCTTCCTCAAATCACACTCACAGTGCTAAGGGGTTGGTAGGAGAGTTTCCTTATGAGCAACCAACTGAGGAGAAAAGGACCTATGCAATGCAGATGGCTGCACTGACTCGTTCTGTGTCCAGGACGAAGACACGTGGGTATAGTAAATCCTCACTCAAGGCTGCCCTTGAAGAACACGTACAAGAGAAAATATTCCTAATGGAATCCCTAATTTGAAAATGCACCCGAGCATCTACTCTTCTCTGGCCTGAGGACTCCAGGACCAGATGTTCATACCCTTCATACTCGAGTGTCTGGATCACCATTCCAGGTAAGAAACCAGGACCAGCAGAAGAGCTGAGTGAGGTGAGAGAAAACAGTGGAGAAAGGAGAGGAAGAAAGTGGAACGGTAAGTGACCTGAGATATGAATATATACAGACTCACAGACCGTGCTGAATGACTTGCATGGCTAGTGGTGGAATTGGAAGAGGAAAAATGAGAAGATCAGGAACAAGGTGCTTTGTAGGGGTGGAAGGTCATGGGAACATGAAGGTAGATACAGTGGAGAATATCTTTGTATTGCATGTTAATACTTCAAAGAGTTTCTATGGCAGTAGAGAGATCAAGCAACCAATCAGACAAAATTACTAGGCCAGATGATGTCAGCCATCCTCTGATACTGGCTACCCTAGTTTTAACATGACGGACAGTTGAGCCAAGTGGCTATTACAATAGGGATAGAGATTGCTTGCATTCTAAAAACATGGACTCCCACTTACTAAAGTGAATGACACACTCTTGCCCCTGAATGTCCAAACTCTCAGAAACAGAGACCACTGCTAAGTCCCCAACATGGTACCAGTTCTTGAGGAAACCAAATGGCAACTTGGTGGTGAGTTGGCTACATTAGACTGCTTCAACCTAGAAAATGGCAGATACTCATTGTGAACATTTCTCAGGTATGAGTGTGCCTTTCTTGCCCACAGGCACTCAGGAATAAGTAATATCCAAGGGCTTATTGAGTGTTGGATCCACTGCCATAGAGTCTTACACATCCTGAAATCAAACCATATGACCCTATAAAGCAAGCAGAGAGAGAGAAGGTAAACCAAGAAATCCACTGGTCATACAACACATCTTACCATCCAGACCCTGCTGTCCTGATAATGTTTTGAAATGGCCTGCAGAACACCTGACTGAACTACTATCTGAGAAACAATACTCTATTGCAAGGACAATATACCAACTTCTAGAACACAGAATCCTTGAACCAAAGATCTGTGTAAAAAAGTGGCTCATCTCTAATAGTTAGAATACATAAACCTAAACTCAAGGGGTAGATGCAGGAGTGGTCCAATTAGCATCACTCCTAATAACATACTTAGGAAAATCATGTCTCGCATACTTCCAACATTTGGCTCTCTGGGTTTAGCAGCCCTGGTCACCTAAGGAGGAACATTTCAGACTAGAATACACTGGATTTGAGAGTGATAGCAGCTATCTTCTAATTCTTGGTTCCTTGTGTCTAAGGACCAGAAAGAAAGAAGAAGAGATGCCATCTTGGCAAAGGTAACTGACCATTATCAGAGGACTATTTTTACACAATGGGGAAAGGCGCTCTCCAATAAATGTCCTACTTGCTAAAATCTGTCTCAGAGTCTGCTTTCTGGAGAACCTAACTTGGTCTTCAAAATGTTTTTATATACATTATCTTATTTGTTCTTCCCAATAACCCTGTGAGCTAGACAAGGACAATTTTATTTTATAGATAAAGAAGGGCCCCAGAGAGGTTAAGTGGCTTTCCAAAGTCTAACAATTAGCTCATCAGTGACATATCCACCAATGGCACCCTGGACAGTTGCCTGTCTCATTTTGTATACCACCATATGCCTTTTTCCTGAGGGAGGGAGCCAAGCCGGGCTGCAATGTCATCCTTCTGCCGCGACAGTGACATGCCTGGATCTTAAGACTCATTCTGTCAGAGGTGCTCTGGGAGATGTAGTCACAGCACCATCAAGGCAATTTATAACCAGTAGTGGGGAATGTTTTAATGATGTTGTTATGATATATTGGCCCTGTAAAGGCTTATTAAAAAGTAGACTGTGCTAATAAAATGCAAAGGTTGTCACTTACAATGAAAAACCTGGTGATTTAGAAGTAGCGCCCAACTTCTGGATCATCTCTTAGACAATGAATAAATCAAAAGAAGCAAGGTGTCAGGTGCTAGGAATTGCACTGTTGACTGTGATCTTAGCACTGGGTGTGTCTTGTCATTTGGGCAAATTGGCCTGTGAATATCTAGAATCCTTAAATGAATGACTTGATTTCTTCAAAGAGTACGGTGAATGGAATCATTCTTTCTCAGCATACCTTCCAGGGACAACATTCAGACTTCCCAGTGAAGCTTAGCGGTAGGAGACTATAGAGCTGTGTGAGTGAAGAAACACTGTGGGTGGCAATATGGATGTTCTTTGAAGCCTAGGCTTGGAAGATGTGGGTCCTAAGCTGAACTTAATTCCTTATGGGACCCTGTACACATCAAAGTCTCTCTTTGTGTCCAGGGCCCCTGTCCCAAAGTGGGAAGAGACCAAGATGATTATCAAAGTCAACCCTATACTGTGACTCTATGCTCTGATTCACAACTTCTCCAGTGTTTCTGTCTGGGCTCAGCTGCACTGTAGTTTGGAGATGGAATCAGCAATGGTTTCCAGAGTTTGAAGCAATAAATCTGTTACCAAATGTGACTGTGGTAGAACTTTAGAGCCCCCTAGTTTATGTTATGTAGATAACAAAAAGTGTCTAAGACTAGGACTGTGTCAGGGACAGTGGTACAGGGAGGTAATCTACCATCACTGAGACCCTGAGCAACTTCAGTACAATGTATGGGACTCATTACAACCAACTGCGTACTGGCAATAATAAGATCTACATCAAAGTAGTCTTATGAGGGATTTAGTAAAGTCATTTATCTAAAGGGCCAACCTTATAATTAGTGTTCAATGGATATTACTTCTGTCCCTCTATTTTTCTAGCTCTTTGAACACTTTCAAGAGAGTGGTCTGAAACAAAATGAAAACCTTTATTTCCAAATTTCTGAAGGAGACTATAGCAAATAGGAACCCAAGGGCATGCATCCAACACCCCTGTAAGGATAACTTAAGTAAGTGGCAATCGTACCCCTGGCTAGGAGAGAAATTATTATCAAAATCTAAGCAAAAATAGCTTCCAGGTAAAGGGACTACTTGACTGCTTGCTACTGTGATTTTAGGGTATGAGCAGAAAACAAAGGCCTCCAAACTTCATACCCCACTTTAATAATTTCCTGAAGCCTAAACATCTGTCTTCTCTATTTTTCTTTTTTGCTAAAAGCAAAGATGTCCAACATTCTTGTAAGGGAAAATTTATTTATTTATTTATTTAACCTTTTCAATTCTAAGGTCAGTTGACAGTGTCTTGGGAAAGAAGAAATGACTATGACTTGATCAAGAAAGGAATATCAGCCTTATAATGCTTTCCCTCCTTTTGGTTGGTAATCTCAACAAACCACAGACACACGGCATGACAGTGGATCAAGAGACTGGTCTCATTTGGGTGGGCATGGAAGCACCTGCTTTTCCTCTTTCCATCTTTTCCCCATTGGAAGCAGTGATTTTAACCCTAGGTTTAGGCCCAAAGAGAGAATTCCAATGAAGAGGAAATGAAGAGGAAAATTTGCTGACAGAGCCAGAAACCTGCCTGTGGACACAACAGACAATAGCACCCTTCCCTGCTTAGAATACGAATCCAAGAGCTGTATTCCAGCAGCAGCCACAAATAGAGACACTGTGCCAAGAGTGGGCACTTAAAGAAGCCTGGCTGGAGAACTCTACCAAATAAGAGTCTAAGGTTTCCAGGCAGATGTCAATGACTGCTAGAGATCCTAGTTCAGTCCTTAGTTTCCTGTTAAAAATACAGATGCTCTTAAAGCATCTGTACACACATGTGCGCACACACACACACACACACACACACACAGAGTTCTTAGGGATCTTATGCCCTGATATGAAAGGCAGGACTTGAAAGCAGGTTTTTGAAAGGAAGGAGAAAAGAACTTGAGAAGACTCATGCCTTGAAGAGAAAACCTTTTAAGAAGGAAAAATTAAGTTTGAAACAAACCCTGACCATATCATCATTTTGCTTAGGCCAGCAGGGCATTTGGACTGTTCCCTTGGTTGTATCCATATGGATGGAAGAGTGGGAAGAGAAAGGGCTTCTAGGTCCAGTGAGATGAAGTAATTTCCAAAGATAACACAGCTAATACATTGGGAATCAGAGTTAAGATGTAGGTCTGTTACCTGCTTCCTCATCTAGAAAAATAACATATCCTTCAGTGAGATTTCACAATAATTAAATGAAGTAACATATACAAAATGACACTTGAACTAAAACACTACACAACTCTACATAGAATATAAATTAAAGTGTCAATATATCTTCCCAGAAGTCTTCTCTCAGTGTTTGGGAATATAGTAGGTGCTCAATAAATGTTCATTTCCCCTTCTTTTTAGGAAGCCTTTAGCTTCAATTGCAGCCAGAATTTGAAACACCAATTCATCTTCTAACCATGATAGAATCAAAATGTAGTAGAACATCTCTTTTTCTGAAGTAATTTTTATGAGTTTAATATAATCCTACTCTTCCCCTACTGGTTAAACCATGTGAAGTCCATTTTATTTTCTGCTGTCTGCACTCTGACAACATGTTTGACACTCTTTAATTAATTAGTTCCCTTCCAGTCCCTGCATGCTGGGACCTGCTGGCCAACTTTGGCACGTCTTCCAAGTCGGTGACCCTTGGGTGCTGCATGTCTGTTTTGTGACTTGTGTAACCTGTCAGCACTTCCATATTAGGAGCTTTTTTTTTCACTTTTTTTTGTCTGTTTTCTTCTTCCATGACAGGATCTGGCAGAACCTCATTCTTTTGCAATGGGATTCCAAAGAGCATGCTAACTATCCAATTGCTTTTCTGATTACTGCAAGAATAAAAGAGGTTTAATCCCACATTGAAAGCCAAGCTATATAATGACTGTTGACATTGGAACAGCAAACACTGGCAAAGCTATTAAGAGAACAGCAGATTGTGGGTAATATTTTTTCTTTGCCTAAGGGTGTCTTCAAAGGATATTAGGAGAGGGTATATCTATGGGTATATATCTGAAGATACCAGGTTTAAGGGGGGAAAATGCCATTTATAGAAGCCATCCTGCCAAGGATATGGCAACCTTTCCTGAATTCTCCTCATACCCAGCTGCCATTTTGGGGTAAGGTGAACACAGGTGGTAGACCAAGAAAGAGGAGACTCAGAAATTCTCTTATTCAGCTCCTGCTTCATGAACTTCTCCTCATTGAAGACTAGCTCAAAATTAAACTCTTCTGTGATGTTTTACTTCCCACAGGCAGTAAGTGACTCTTTACAGATCCCACAGTTCTTTGTACATATTTCTGTTTTGATTTAATGCAAAATCCTTTTAAGTATTTGTTAACATGCCAATGTCTCCCACTATAGTGTGAATGCTCTGAACCACAGATGTCTCCTTTGTATCTCTATCCCTGGCACTTAGTGGAGTTCCTGACACATGGCAAATACTTACTGAATGCTGAATGAATTAATGGATGATAAATGGTTAACAGAATCCTAGATAGATATTTTATTCCATTTGTGATATGCCATGGTCACCAAGGAAGTATCACCTTCTAGACAACTCTTGCTAGAACTACTCTGCTGCAGCTCAGCTGCCCAATACCCTCCACCCCACCATGAACCTGCAGGAGAAGAAGTGGGAAGACTCTCCAGGATGGTGATAAGGTGGATCTTCTGTGGTGTGGTCATTGACATAGACCCTCAACCACATAGAATTGCATCTTCTAGTAAATGGCCAAACTATGATATAGTTAGAAGGAACTGTCAAGTCTTTACTTTAGATATTACATTATATAGATAAGAAAATTGAGCCCTAGGAAGTAGAACATCAAATTCAATTCTATAAAATAACAGTGGGATAGAAGATGTGAGAATGGAACTCATGTATCCTAAACAGAATGGTAGTTTTTTTCTGTATTATAGTAAAATATACAGAACATAGCATTTACCATTTTACCCTTTTGAGTGTACAGTTCAATAGCATTGAATATATTTACATTTTTTAAAAGATTTTATTTATTTATTAGAGAGATGGAGAGAGAGCACAAGTAGGCAGAGCAGCAGGCAGAGGGAGAGGGAGAAGCCGGCTCCCCATTGAGCAGGGAACCCGATGTGGGACTTGATCCCAGGACCCCGGAACCACGACTTGAGCCAAAGGCAGAGGCTTAACTGACTGAGCCACCCAGGCACCCTTATATTTACTTTGTTATGCAACTGTCATCACTTTTCATCTCTGGGGCCTTTTTTAAAAAGATTTATTTATTTTGGGGGTGCCTAGGTGGCTCAGTCGGTTAAGCCTCTGCCTTCAGCTGAGGTCATCATTCTAGACTCCTGGAATGGAGCCCCACATTGGGGGGGGGGGGTCCCTGCTCAGCAGGAGTCTGCTTCTCTGCCACTCCTTCCCCTGCTCATGCTCTGTTAATCTCCCTCTCAAATAAATAAAAATCTTTTTTTTTTTTAAAGGATTATATATTTTAGACAGGGAGAAAGAGAGTGGCATGAGGAATAGAGGGAGAGAGAACCACAAACAGATTCCCTGCTAAGCATGAAACCCAACACAGAGCTTAATCCCACTACTCTGAGATCATGACCTGAGTTGAAACCAAAAGTCAGCTGCTTAACCAACTGAGCCACCCAGGTACCCCTCTCCGGGACATTTCTATCATCACAGACTAAGATCTGTAACCACTGAACAATAATTTCCCATTCTCTCTTTCCCTCCAGCTCCCGATAACCAGTATTCTATCTCTTGTCTCTATGAGTTGAACTACTCTAGTTACCTCATATAAGTGGAATTACATTTCTTCTCTTGTGTCTGGTTTATTTTATTCAGCCTAATGTCTTCAAGTTTCACCCATGTTGTAGAATATGTCAGCACATCCTTCCTAAGCCCGCATAATGTTCCATTATACATAAATACTGCAATTTTATTCATCTGTTCTCTGCTAATGGGCATTTGGGTTGTTTCTACCTTTTGGCTGTTGTGGATAATGCTGGTCTGAACGCTGATGTAAACTATCTGTTTGAATCCTTGGTTTCAATCTTTTGGGTATATGTCTAGAAATAACATTTTGAAAAGTGCTGTATTGGTTATACCACAATATCTTAAATAGCAGGCAGACTGGAGACCACACTGTGATCTAGCCACTTGTTTCTTAAACATTTGCTAGAAGGATGACCTGAATTGGAATGGGTTCCAGTCTGGGTAAGTTCCTCAAATACATTCTGAGATTCTGTTGCATGGCAGGCTAGGTAGCTGGGGTGTACAGATGTGGGACACAGTAGCATGCCAGTGGGACAAGCACAGCACATGAGATACACTGAGTGGAGGAGAGGAGGGAGTGGCTGATCATAGCAGGTTGGGGGAGGGTGGTATTGAGGGAAGCTGTTCAGTAAAGCCTTTACACTCAAGGACATGACACATGAATAGGATTTTTAAAGATAAAAAAAAATTCAACAGTAAAATTAAGGTTGAAAAACTGTACACTCAAAAATAAGAGTGTGAAAAGCCATGGTGTATAGTTTAATATGACTGAAGTCTAAAATGTGAGAAAAGAGTAAAGCAGAAAATGAGTCTGGAGAGCTAGACGGAGTCATGAAGTCATGAAGGCCTTGAACACCATGGTAAGGGACTTATATTTTAGATTTTACTCTTTAAGCATCTTACAGAAAGAACATTGTGAAGATGGTGTCTGGGCTACATCACTCCGGACTCCATGGGGGCTGATTAGAGAGTGGGAGGGGTTCCGGGTAGGAGTAAGAGCTCTGTCACAATCTGAGAAACAGAGAAATTTCTAAGTTGAGATGTTAGAGAACCTGGAAACATAGGATTTGGTGGTTGATTAAGTGATTACAGGGGAATAGAGGGAAGTTGGAAAAAAAAAAAAAAAGCAGTTAAGGATAACTCCGAGGTTAGTAGCCTTATAACTGGGCTGTTGGGTAGAGTCATTCCTTGGGGAAACAGGATAAGATAATCTACTCAAGTAGAGAAGATTCATAAGAGGTTGTAAGTTAAAGATACAAAAATTGAGCTCAAATTATTCCATTTGTAAGAAACAAATCACTCTCACAACTTTTTTTTCAGCAAGAAATTAATACATGGAATTAAGTGTTCATGAAATCATTGGAAAAGCTGGAAGAGCCGACTCTAAATTGAATTTCCAGGAATAAAGCCCAGAAAATGGCTGCAAAATAATGTGCTAGGAAAAAAACTACAATCAGCATCCTAATTAGGAAGCTCAGTCAAGTCATCAGGACCCACTACAACCACTGATGCAACTGCCTTTTGACACAGAGGAAGTCAGTTACTAGAGGCTATACACCCAGTGCTTCCATGATTGTGTCTGCCAAGAGTAACAATGAAAAGCAGTAAAGAGAGGACTCTGGCCTCACTTTTGCCTCTGGAAAAGCACATCTTATCTTGATTGTGTTGGTGGCTGCACAATTCTGTGAGTGTACTAAAAGCCACTGAATTATAAACTTTAAATGGGTGCATTGCATGGTATGTGAATTATAGACCAATAAAGACAGTGAAATGCCTTACCGTTTTTCTCACTGGCAGAACGTCTTGTACCCTGAAACCTAGCTGCAAGGGAGTTGGGGAAATGTAAGTTTTAGCTTTCTGGCTTTCATTGTATGAGAAGATAAAACCCATACAATGGTTTTTATGCTTTATGTGCTTTTTCTGCACCATGTTCCACTGTGGCCAGATTCCACAGTGAATCTGAGTGTTGACCAAGGCAATCTTTGGTTTCCATCCAATAGGATGGATGAATTTTCCTAATAAAAATTTATCATAAAAGGGAAGAGAAAGTGACTATTTGTAATGTCAGTACTTCAAGGAAAAAAATCAAAAACAGCCAAGAAGTAAAATTGATAATGATTAAGATGGTAAATAAAGAAAATACACTGTTCTAGAAGCAAATGTAGAAACTGAAGAAGGAGGGACATCAGAGATGTAATGGATGCAGCATTGTTTTGTAGTAGGTAGGCTGGGCAAGTCACTCAACCTCTCTGCATCTCAGTTCCTTCCTCTTTAAAATGGGGATGGTAACAGTAACATTCGTCCCTGCCACTGCACTTTCCTTATAGATCAACTGGGATGATGCATGGAAAACTGAATTGCAAACTATAAATCATTCTATTAACTGTTATTGATAATTATTAATTAGTTGTGATAATCTTTACAGGAAATTATGAAGCCTCTACTGCTCATATGCCCCTTAATATTAGATATAACTGAACAAAAAGTCCTCCCACACCAATTTGACCATTTTATCTCAAAAGAGATGAAGAACAACTACTCACAGCTACCCGTATGCCACCCACATTTGTCCATGAAGAGTGTCATAAAGCATTCTTCTCAGCCAACACATTACTGCAAAGATCTGAGAACGGATTTACAAATACAAACTCACTACTTCCCACAACAGTCCTCTACGGTCATGGTTGGGTGAAAGACAGGTTCACAGCACCAGCAGATGCAAGGAGCTTGGCTTTCTCATGCTCAAAACCCTCCAGTCCCCATCACACCCCTTCCTGCCATGTCATTTACCAACTCTCAAATATCGACAGCCTGTGTGCTTAGGAGTGGGATTCCAATCATCCCACTTCTTAAGGCTCTCAGTTGCATTTGTAACACACCAGCTGTTTCTGAGAACACATTCTTAATATAGGAACAGCAAGAAATTCCACTGTAGCTGTCCCAAGCCACATTAGAGTGCTACCATGGCAGTGACATCTTGTGGCAGAATAAGACTCAAAGCTGAATCATTAGGAAACAGGGCAAGCACCACTTTCTCATGAAAGGGAGTTTGCTCTGTCACAGGATAGCAGGCCTGAGTACTACCTGGAATACAGGATCAGGTAAGGTGGGATCTGGCCACAGTGGAACATGGTGCAGAAAAAGTACATAAAGCCCAAGCAACATGTCCACGGGGCAAAAAAATCAACAGTGAGGATATGGAACTAATTAGACAGCCTGCTTGTCAGAAGTCCTAGATGGAGTGGGCATCTTGCTCTTGCCATTTCAAAACCTTTGTTGTGAAAAGCAAATTAAAGTGGATTTCTGGGGTCTGGAAATAGGGATCTGTTTTTTCACTACAGATGGTCAGGATGCACCATTCATCTTAAGGATAACTTGACATTTGTTGATCTTTCATTAGGGGAAGTATGATATTTAAGAGCATGGACTTCGGAGCCAGGCTGTCTTAGATTATTGGATTCCTGGATCTGCTGCTTCCTTGCTATGTAAACTTAAGCAAATTACATGACCTCCTAGGCCCCAATTTATCTTTTAAAGGAATAACTCATGTAAAGTGCTTAGCGCAATCATTGCCCATGTGAAGCCCCTTATAAATGTGAGCTACTATTATTCCTATCAGTAATTTTGCCTGAAGAATGCTGTAGTATCTTTCAGATCATTTTATTTATTTACTTACAATACATAAGGAAAGGGGAGATGCTCTCTTTAAGACGATTACAGTTCTCAGCTGAATTGAACGGAAGCAAAAGCCTTTCTAACGTCATCTTACTTCTTTCTTCTGAATACTTTATTTGTGTTACTGTTTGCAAAATGGTATGTGCATCTGGGAATATTTATCCAGACTGGTGATCCTGCCTATCTCCTTTGGTGAGGTGAGCTCACTCAACAAAGATGAGGCATTGGTGATGGAGAAAGGAAATATCAATTAGCAACAAGGAGTGGGGAGGTTACGTTCATGTTAATCAAGAGATGAAGTTCTTATACTTTTTATTTATTTGGCACAGAGAGAGAGAGCACACAAGCAGGGGGAGCGGGAGGGAGAGGGAAAAGCAGACACCCCGATGAGCAAGGAGCCTGATGCGGGGCTCGATCCCATGACCCCAGGATCATGGTCCAAGCTGAAGGCAGATGCTTAACCAAGTAAGCCACCCCAGGCGCCCCTGTTTTTAATCAAACAAAACACAATCACCAATTTTATCATATAAAACAAATAAGCCCTAACACTCCAGCAGCTTGACACAGTAAGAGTTTATTTCTTACCCACGTGAGAGCCCAACATGGCCTGGAAAAGGAGGATGTGTTGAGGGTGGGGGAAGGAAGGGCACAGAGAGGCCTCTGCACACCACTGTCATTCAGGGTCAAGGCTCCTTGTGTTATGTGACCCCACATGCCTTAGGGCCTCATCTTCTTCTCTACCCACCCAGAGGGAGAGGGGTGGAAAGTATATGCAGGATCACATGGGACCAGATCGGAAACCTGGCCAGAAGACAATCACATTGTTCTATTTTACTGCAAGGGAAGTTGAGAATTGTGCTTCTAGAAGGCATATGCAACAGAGTTTCTGAACCTACTAGGGGGCTTGATCCTCTCTATTGCTCACCAAGACATTGAGTCTTTGGTGTCTCTTTAAGATAAATTTCCCTTTGAGATCTGCAAGCTTTTGGCCAGTTCCTTCAAATGGCTTCACATCTTACAAATTAATAAGCTGGACTGAAACGTTAAAACTTCCCAGATCATGTCTAACAGTGAGGTCTACACCAATTAAAAACTTATGTACTGAACTTACAACTGCAGTCACCCCATAACTACTGGCATCAGGGGAGGGGGTAAGATGAACACTAATGTTCAAGCCTGTCATGTTCTTTCAGGTTTTGAGATTAAAGGACACAGTCTCCTAATGGTACACAATTTTCTTTTTTTTTTTTTTTAATCAGTAAGGCACATCCAACTATATAGTTGCAAGTGTGGATTTCTGCTTGGTGATTTGAGAACATCTTCTCTGACATGGTCCTCATACACACCAACCTGAACAGCTCACAAGAGCCAATGGCCCCTCCCGCACATGGGACAGCAGAGCCGAATGGGAAGGGGAGGTGCCGCAGTAAAGGAGTTTCTCAGTATCTTGTCTACCTTCCGCAAGCCAGAGCAATGCAGACGTGTCAGAGTAGTGAACTGAATTCAGCAAGATCGCCAAGAACAAGGACAGGGCATCATGAGGAAGGACAATGAAATCTTTGGATCTCCATGTTTCAGAGCCTGTGCTAGAGGGAAGCCGGAGATTAAACCTGGCTTAACATTTTAAATGCTCATCTCCTCTTCCCTTTTCAGAAAATGACTTTGTGGTGGATTTGTTCCCCAAGTGGGTACTGAGCTGAGTGGCAGCACCCAGACCCTAAAAAGAGCTGAATTCCTCCCTGAGCCTGAGGATGACCACAGAGTTGGCTCCTTGTAGGGCAGAGAAGGTGACCTTGCCCTCACCCGGCACGTGTCCATCTGACAACACCCCTCAGGACTCATCTCAATGTTGATCCTACTTCTCTTAGCCAAGATGCACCAGATTCTACCAGAAAGGGATCAACAAGAGACAAGCCTTTGAAGGAAGATTCCGTTTTCCCTAACGGCAACCCCTCTTGCCAACCCAGCCAGAATATCTCACGTTCCCCATCATCCCCTCCAAACGGAGTCAGGTCTCTGGGCCTTGTCGCTGAATTCTCTCTGTCCTGTCCAGGGTCTGGAAGGTGCCCCCCACCCCAACCCACGGCGGCTGTGCAGAGGCCCTGAGGTCACCACCACACACCCAACCTCGAAGAACCTGAGTGCACTGTGTGCCTCTGTGCACGGAGATAATGAGGAGGCTGAGGCCGGTCTAGCCCAGCCTGCCGTTCTCAGGGCTGCAGTGCAGAGCGAGCCTGCAGTCACCGGGGAAGCCAGCCTCCACAGCCCCTGACATCCTCCGCTCCTCCAGGAGACAGTAATACATTACAGGTGTTATAACTTTTCCTCGGAATCAGACTGCCTGGGGAACTGTAAATCTAAATCATGGCTGCCCTCAGGAAACCTGTGGGCCTGTAAACACAGTGAAATGAGTGAGATGAAAGCATCTGAGGGAGAAAATGAATTTCTGGCATCCCACCGAAGTCTATTTCATTTTTACAGTCTGGCCACCCCCCTGTGGCAGGGGCAGTGCCAGGGAGGGACAGGCCGCCCCCTGACAGAAAGCTGACAAGTGTGGCTCCTCCTGGAAGCCTTGGCTCCGGGGCCTCATCAAGACGCAGCCGGCCCCGCTCGGAGTGTGCCCCGCTCGGAGTGTGCCCCCCTCAGAGTGTGCCCCCCTCAGAGTGTGCCCCCCTCAGACGCCGCCGAGGCCACGGCGCGCTTGCTCTTCGGGAGGCCGGGCCTGACTGAAAGGCATCTGTAATCAAGGCCGTCCTTCAATGCCAAGGCACAGCCCGGACTTTTAGAGGGGATGTGTGCGAGGGCAGGGTGGGGAAGAGAAGCGGCCCCTCAGAGAAGGCACCAGCGAGGCAGGGCGATGGTGCCGGCCGACTCTGCGCATGCGCAGCACACGGGCTGGGACAGTGATAGTGACAGGGCCCGGCGTGGGCCCCGGCAGCAGTGTTTGTCTGGGGGCGAGCTGAGCTTCCCGACAGCCAGACCGCATTCTTCAGCCATGAATGTCGGAACACGCTGCGAAAGTCAACCCCAGGGTTAGGATGGGCCACTCGGAAGGGAGGACAACATTTGGACGCAAGGGTGCCCTGGTTTTCGTGAAGGTTCAGCCTTCCCATAAATCCAAGCACACGGCCTTCATGGCGCGGACTGATGGATGAGTTCAGTGGCTGAGGTTGGGACGAAAGGGTCCTTCAGTGTCCTTCCTGTTGCGGATGGGGGAAATGCCGAAGGCTTGTAACCGGAAGCTGAAGCCCCTCCTGTTCCCGTGGAATTCCACGTGGGACTCTGAAGCCCGTGTTTGAATTCTTTGCAAATCTCCCCAAGCTCACATTTTACATGCTTTTGGCAATGACTGCAAAACTGCAAAAGCCTGTTTTTAGAAAATCACCTAGACTAGTTTGTAGTGTAAATAATATTTTAAAGCGTTGGAAATAACGTCTTGGTATTTCAACTTGCAGATTGTTGCTATAGAGGCGGTAGCGCGTACCGCATTACCAGCCTAGACTCCAGAGCCAGACCGTCTTGGATCAAATCCCTGTTTTTCCACTTCCTAGATGTGTAATCTTTGGCAAGTATCTGAACATCTCCATGCTTTGGCTTTCTCATCCATCAAATGGGTATAATAACAGCACCCTCAAAATTATCTGAGGTTTACTAACCAAAGACGTAAAGGATCTGTACTCGAGGAACTACAGAACACTCATGAAAGAAATTGAAGAAGACAGAGAAATATGGAAGACCATTCCATGCTCTTGGATTGGAAGAATAAACATTGTTAAAATGTCTATACTGCCTAGAGCAATCTATACTTTTAATGCCATTCCGATCAAAATTCCACCGGTATTTTTCAAAGAGCTGGAAAAAATAATCCTAAAATTTGTATGGAATCAGAAGAGACCCCGAATCACTAAGGAAATGTTGAAAAAGAAAAATAAAACTGGCGGCATTACGTTACCTGATTTCAAGCTTTACTACAAAGCTGTGATCACCAAGACAGCATGGTATTGGCATAAAAACAGACACATAGACCAGTGGAACAGAGTAGAGAGCCCAGATATGGACCCTCAACTCTGTGGTCAAATAATCTTCGACAAAGCAGGAAAAAATATACAGTGGAAAAAAGACAGTCTCTTCAATAAATGGTGCTGGAAAAATTGGACAGCTATATGTAGAAGAATGAAACTCAACCATTCTCTTACACTGTACACAAAGATAAACTCGAAATGGATAAAAGACCTCAACGTGAGACAGGAATCCATCAGAATCCTAGAGAACTTAGGCAGTAACCTCTTCGATATCAGCCACAGCAACTTCTTTCAAGATATGTCTCCAAAGGCAAAGGAAACAAAAGCGAAAATGAACTTTTGGGACTTCATCAAGATCAAAAGCTTCTGCACAGCAAAGGAAACAGTCAACAAAACAAAGAGGCAACCCACGGAATGGGAGAAGATATTTGCAAATGACAGTACAGACAAAAGGTTGATATCCAGGATCTATAAAGAACTTCTCAAACTCAACACACACAAAACTGATAATCATATCAAAAAATGGGCAGAAGATATGAACAGACACTTCTCCAATGAAGACATACAAATGGCTGACAGACACATGAAAAAATGTTCATCATCACTAGCCATCAGGGAGATTCAAATTAAAACCACATTGAGATACCACCTTACACCAGTTAGAATGGACAAAATTAGCAAGACAGGAAACAACATGTGTTGGAGGGGATGTGGAGAAAGGGGAACGCTCTTACACTGTTGGTGGGAATGCAAGTTGGTGCAGCCACTTTGGAGAACAGTGTGGAGATTCCTCAAGAAATTAAAAATAGAGCTTCCCTATGACCCTGCAATTGCACTACTGGGTATTTACCCCAAAGATACAGATGTAGTGAAAAGAAGGGCCATCTGTACCCCAATGTTTATAGCAGCAATGGCCATGGTCACCAAACTGTGCAAAGAACCAAGATGCCCTTCAATGGACGAATGGATAAGGAAGATGTGGTCCATATACACTATGGAGTATTATGCCTCCATCAGAAAGGATGAATACCCAACTTTTGTAGCAACATGGACGGGACTGGAAGAGATTATGCTGAGTGAAATAAGTCAAGCAGAGAGAGCCAATTATCATATGGTTTCACTTATTTGTGGAGCATAAGAAATAACACAGAGGACATGGGGAGATGGAGAGGAGAAGGGAGTTTAGGGAAATTGGAAGGGGAGGTGAACCATGAGAGACTATGGACACTGAAAAACAACCTGAGGGTTTTGAAGGGGTATGGGGGTGGGAGGTTGGGGGAACCAGGTGATGGGTATTGGGGAGGGCACGTATTGCATGGAGCACTGGGTGTGATGCAAAAACAATGAATACTGTTATGCTGAAAAGAAATAAAAAAAATTATCTGAGGTTTAAGTGACTTAAAGCATATAAAGTATGCAGGACAGGGTCTGGTACCCAGTAAACAATGAATATCACCATGAGTATTGGAAGTGAAGTTTCTCAACATTTTAATTCTGTGTTTGAGTGGTACTAAGACTAGCTGATGATGATACATGGCTTTTTGCCCAGTGATCCTGCAAGGAAGTGCATGCATGTGGGTCTCGGCTTTACGTGTGAATGCTCATTAATCCATCAGTGGGCAGTGTTCTTCCCCTAGAGACACCTTTGCTGCCGGAAAAAATATATATATTCATTTTTTCGTGACCCAGCACAAACGGAGCCTCCTCCTGGACACCTTCCTGGACTGTTGCTGTCAGCTCTGGTGGCTTTTCTCTTCAGCACCCCCCCCCAATGTCTCTTTGCACAGGTCCAAAACAGAGCTTTTCTCAAGTGAGACTGTGACCAGGTTTCCTGGCACCCAGCAGGGCAGGACTCCCATCTGGTGCACGTCTGCACTCCCAGAGTCTTCCAAGCAGGAGGAAAGAAAGGAGAAGCCATAGAGAGGATTCTTATCTCTGGGGAAAGGAAAACCAATGGATCGAAGGACTTAAAAAGATTCAAGAGCCAGGCCTCTAAGTCAAGGTTCTCACAGCTACTGTACCTCCAAGTGCAAGAACAGTTACTCCCACGACCTAGACGATGATGCTGCTGAGGAAGACACTGAGGGTAACAACTCCAATCACAAAGAACGTGGCTCTGTTTTCACAGGTCTGACTCCCAGATCCTACATCCTCCCCACCATCCTCCCAAATTAATAGTCATTTCTCTGAATATGGATTGGAAGCGAGAATAGAGAATGTGCAAACTTTAACATCCAGTGTGGGCGAGACAAAACACTTTTGTTCCCTGGGACCATGTGACCATTTAGATTTCTTTTAAATTCAACTTGTTTTTCCAGCTTCTTCTAATACCTATAAACCTGTAGTTTCTAAAGCAAAATAACATTCCTGACAGGAAGAGAAAGTCTAGGTAATAATATTAATGATGGCTGATGTTATGGAACACCAACTATGTGCCAGACTATTCTAAGAGCTTCCCATGGATTATTCATTTAAATCCTCAGGTATTCTTTGAGACAGAGCAAACCTGTATCAGAGTAATTATAATTTGTCTTCATTTCCGTGATCAAATTGCAATGTCACATATTTTCAAATGCTTCAACATACCAACAGAGCACTGGAAGTGTCCTTTAATTATCATCTCAAGGTTGCATGCTGACAAGACTAGTGTTTCCCACAGAGTGGTTAGGAGAAAGCTCAGATTTACAGGCATCACAAAATTGTCACCTCCAACACATTGCTTGGTCTGAAAGTTATTTTCTATTTATTCTACAAGTCAAACTATGGGAAGGTGAAATAAATGCCTGAAACCTTTCAGGGATCATTCCTTTGTCTGCAGGGACTAATATTAATTCCAGGTACATGTTCAAATGAATGAGCAAATATGTCACTGAGACAAGAGGCTGAGAACACCCTGTGTCTGCACAATGTTGTTCCTTCTCTCCTTTTTGCCCTCATTTGTTTCCTCCACTGTCTGGCTTTTTCCCTTCCCCATTCTTGGCACCAAGAATCAAAATCACTCTTAGATTTCAAGTATGAAATGGATGGGGGGGAGAGTTTTCTGAGAAAGCTCCTCATTCTTCTTGTAAGTAGGGATGGAGAGAGAGAGAGAGACTACATCATTTCAGGCAAGTGTAACTTCCTACCAGACCAATTCCCAAAACTGGCAAAAGTGGCATTCCAGAAAGGGTTCTCATCCTTCCAAACCCATTTTCCCATCCACAGTTAGAATCAATTGCCATCAAACTGGAACTTCTCAGAGAGCAGGCAAAGAGTGCAGCTTGTAAAGCTGGTAAAAATAGTTTCCAGGAAGTTGTCAGAGGGCAAGGTGTGAGTCCAGGACTGCTGCTGACTTGCCCTGAAAATACGTGCGAAGGGAAGCACCAGGAAAGAAGGGAAGCTTATGAAAAATCCTGGAAATAAGATGTAAATGGAGTTGCCCGTGATTATGTTTCTTATTTTAAATCATTCTTTTGTAAACAGAAGTTTACTCTTAAAGGCTGGCAGATTTTTGTGAGTTGTTTAAAAGCTTTGACGGGATCCTTGATATTTTGTCCTTGTTTTATATCATCCACAGTGCTTTACAAGGTACACTGCCTTACAAAGATGCTTGATACATAATTTGAAGATGGGTAGAAGAAAGAAGAAAGAATCACTCTTTGCCTCTGATTCCAGGGATGGCAAAGGGAATGCAGAAGAATCATGTCAAAATATGCAGTAATCAGAAGTCAAACAGTCGGTTGTTCAAGGTCTGACTTACCCCCAAATAGAGAATCTATAGGACCCAAGTCAACATCACCTATTTTTTCTTAAAATTTCTAATCAGAGTAATTCTTTATGGCTGAGCACCTCAAGAGGTGTTTGAGATCCTGATGAAAAGCTTCCAGGCAGATGTTATGGTTTGTCAGGTCAAAAGCAGTATTTTCTGGTTTTTTGTTTTTTTGGGTTTTTTTTTTCTTGCTGAAAAAAGGATCTGCCTCTAACATTATTAAAGTCTGATAGGAAAAGTGTGTTTTTAAAATGTGTCTCTACCTTTAGAGCATTCCAGACACTAATGGCTTCAAAGTAATTCTTACACACTTTAGAATAAATGACATCCTTAAAAAATGTCTGACTTGGTATTTACAGTTATTAACATTCCCCCTGCTTCCTGTCTAATTTGTCAATGTGCACGGATGTCCTTAAGAATAATGCTTTAAAAGGAGAAAAACTGCAGTACCAGAAAGTGTAAAAAATCACAAGAAGAGGCCCCTATTTCACCCTTACATATGCACCCCCACCAAAGGTAATGGAATTTATCTTTAGGCCAGTGGCTTTTTCATGGTAAACTCCCTGGAATTGAAACTGGGTCTCTTAATCCGTTGATTTGTCTCTCTCTCTCAGAAATGCCAAGGGATGCCCTAATGAACAGTGTGCTGTGGAATCAGCATGTGTTGGGGCTGGTAGGAGGCAGACCTGGCTGCTGGGAGCTGCGGGGCTGTCTTGCACAGACATGGCCGCATTTCTGGTGCCTGCTATCACTCACAGTGCTCTGCTTCGTCAATCTTGACCGGCAGACTCCAAGTCCAAGCCCAGAGGCCAGGCAGCTCCACACCCTCCTGGTGGAGGAGGGGAGATTCAGGAACATCAGGACCATGCCCCTCATGGGCTATAAATACACAGAGGCAAGAGCACAAAAATAGGGGAGGATCTTCCGTCCATGCTCAACCTCCAGTGGAAAATCTTTCCTGATTCTTCATCTAAGTAGGTTGTTCTTGGCATGCCAGGAGTCTCAGAGCACCCATGTTCTTCTCCTATCCCACCCCTTATCACTGGCACCCCTCCTGATTGCTGTGCTCTTTCTCTCTCTAAGCCCCATTCTGGCACAGTACTATGTGCAACTTCCTGTTTAACTTTCCTGTAGCCACTGTAACTGCTTTCTTGTCCTCACATGGTGCAAGGGGCAGGGAGCTCTCTGCAGTGTCCTTTGTAAGAACACTGATCCCATTCATGAAGGTTCCAGCCTCATGACCTAAGCAGGACCTAAAGGCTCCACCTAATACCATCATCTTTCCGGGTTAGAACTGCGACATAAACATCTGCGGGATAGGGAGACATAGCATTCCACCCCTAGTCCCCTAATATGCATGTTCTCTTCACATGCAGAACACATGCATTCCCTTCCAAAAGACCCCAAAGTTTTTAACTTGTTCCAACATCAACTCAGAAGGCCCAGCGCAAAGCTGAGTCATCTGAGTATCATCTAAAACAGGCATGGGTGAGACTGGAGGTAGGTTTATCCCCTGAGGCAGAATGCTCTCCTGCTGTGAACTGGGAAATCAAACAAGTTCTGTGCTTCCAAAATACAACTGTGAGTCAGGCATAGGGTAAGTATGCCCACACCAAAAGGGAGACAGAGGGAAAAAGAAAGGGTCTTTAGCAAGTCCAAAACATCAAGTCCCACTATGGGGAAGGGGTTCTTCCTTCCATAACGTTGTATGGCCCACCCCATGGCTCTGCTGGGCACAGCTCATTCTGCATGTCTCATGGGTTGGAGTCCTTTCTGGGTCAGTGGCTCTCCAGAGCTGGAGTCCTAGGACAGCCTCATCCCACTGTTTTCCTAGTCACTGCCCTACTCTCTCTGCAGGTGTGCCCCCACTAGCTCTTGCAACTGTGTCCATCTGCAGGGAAGGCACCACACTGATGCTGCCACCTGTGCCGTCCAGAGGGACAGCCACCAGGCCAGCTCGGTACCTGGTCCCCATAGAACAGAATATGGAACAGCTGCTGAGTGTGGTACCGGAAAGTGAGTAGGCAAGCCGGTGATGTGAGGCAGCTCTGAAATCATTCCGCCCAGCAGGCCCTTGCACTTTCAGGCTGTGGTAGGGAGGGTAACCCTAGGTTCTTCAAAATGCCTTTTGGAATCAGGCTTCTGGCTGGCCTGGCTTCTGTTTAGATGGCTGACTAATTACAGAAAGTCATTGGGCCGTATCTGCATCCTTTCCTAAGCACACGTTCTTACTTCTTTCCACAATGGATAAGCTGAAAATTTTCAACTTCTGTTTCTCTTATGATTAACAATTTCCCCTTTCAATCGTTTTTCTCTTCTAGCATTTTACCATAAGCATTCAAGAAAAGCCAGGCTGCTCCCTTAGTACTTTGCTTCGACATTTCTTCAGGCCAATATCAAATTCCATTGCTCAAAACAAGAGGATATGAACACAACTCGGCCAGCCTCTATGCCGCATTGTAACAGGGAGCCCACTTCTCCAGTGTCCGTAACACATTCCTCATTTCCATCTGAGCCCTCAAGAGCATGACCTTTACCATCCACATTTCTACCAACGTCCTGCTCAGGATGCCTTTGGGATTCCCTGCTAAGACTAGGGGTTTTTCTGTGGCTCCCCTCTTCTCCTAAGCCCTCAGGAGAATCACCATTAACAGTGCTTTTCTACAAGCATCTGCAAACTCTCCCAGCATCAGCCCCTTGCCAGACTCCAAAGTCACATCCACATTTTTAGGTATTTATTAGAACACCACCCCTCTCCTGGCGCTGATTTTTCATCTTCGCCCCAGGCATAAGGACATGGACATGTTTTAGCAGGAAGGACCAGCATTCAACCCACTGCTGACCATTCAAGTCCAGGGCCTAGCATGGTGTCTGAGCTGTAGTTATTGATCCATATGCATTTGTTAAAAGGGAAGACAAATGTTTCTGGCCCCCTTTTCAGAGCTTCCTTCCCTTTTTTTGCTTCTATCCAAGCATCTCACCACTGGCCTGACTCCACAGGTTACATCTCTTGACCACCATCTGTTTCTATACTTCCCCATCAGCGAGATACTCCGTGCTCTCTGCTCCAAGCTAACAGTGTTGGGAAGCATCGTCTTATAGAGACGGTCCCAACAGGGACCCGCAGAAGCCTGGGGATAAGCAAGCACAGATCCACCTACCCACTTTCAGGAGCTTCTAATGGAGTCCAACTATCCATATTGCATAGAGAGAAAACAAGACCCAAAGTGTGAAATGACTTTTCTAAGGTCATGCAGCAGAACAGGGAATAGAACCCAAACATCACAACTAGTTAATGATAATCACTATTTTTCTAATCGTGACTCTTCTAGTAACAACAAGCAGGCAGCGGGCACCTGCTGTGTGTCTATCACATGTAGACAATGTGCAATGTTTAGTTCAGAGCCTTCATTGCATAACTATAATAATGAGCATAATACACCCTAACACTTACTGACTTCCAACTTGGCCACAGTGCTAAGCACTTTACAAGCAATATTCTCTTTAATCTTCGCAGCAATCCTGTAAGGTAGCAACAACATTGTACCCATTTCCAGATAAATAGCGGCTTAGCGAGTGTAAATGCAATGACATGAGTGGCAGAGCTGGAGAGGGAATCGAGGCCAGTTTGAATCCAATGCCCTTTGTTTTAACCGTGATGCTCAACTACTCCCTTCTTTCCCAATAGCCTTCTCTCCAAGGGCTCTCCCCTCTCAGCAGTGAAACGTGACTAAGCATTTTCTTTTGTCTCTCCTACTAGTGCAAGAGTCTTTCCTGCTATGAAATCCTGCCTGCAGGGGTGACTCCATGTCAGAGAAGGTATTTTTGATGAATGGCTAGAATCTGCGCTGCTCATTGTTAAAGCCCCAGAATGGACTAGCCAAAGGGCACCCCACAGAAGTCTTCAAGTCGCCTCCTCTGAAGCCCACAGTGGCCCCAAGTCCCTCACTGCCATCCCATGATGTACCTCTTGGTCTCTCTCCTCCCCCATCTCTCGCTTCCTCTGTCCTACAAAAACTGATGCTTTGCATATATTGAGAAGCGTGTCTGTGCCATGTAATTTCCTATGTAAGTCTCATTTACCTTTTACTATAGTTCTTCAAAGTGGTTTTTATCACATTTTATTGACATATTTTGACTCTGCATCACTGTAAGCTAAAACTCACAGATTTATTTGAGAGACAATACGTCCCGGGGGCCGGTGGCTGAGGGCATGAGCACTGGAACCAAACACCTGAATCTTGCCCTTCTTACTAGCTCTGCAACTCTAAGCAAATTATTCAGTCCATTCTGAGGCTTAGTCTCCTTGGCTGTAAGTTGAGAATTATGATGATAATAAAAGTACTCACTAAAAGACAATGTGGTGACAATTAGATTAAATGGTAACCTAAAGGACTTAGAACAGTGTCAGGTGTAGTGAGTTTTCAATACCTATGAGCTGGTATCATTATGTGAATTATCTTGTTTGATCCTACAACTCTATGACCATCATAAGCCATATTTTCCAGGGAGCCTGAGTGATTTATCCAAAATCACACAATAGGTCAGAGCGCAGGGATCCTGGTTATTCCCACTCAGTCACCTGATTCCTATTTCACTTCTTTTTCCCCTCTGGCACAGCTGCCCTAACAATGGACTGACTTCTCCCCTTGGGTAACAGTTAATACAAGCACAGAGCTAGGAGTACATTTTGAAATAGTAATAATTATATTATTAATAAATATATGATCTCAAATGGAGATCAGAGCATAAATGGAATGTACTAAGGATAATTAATATGTTAGCTAACTGCATTAACTAAAGTTAATAAGATCACATTTTAGATCAAAGTCTTGGATGATTCCAATTCTGGCCTGAAGTTTTTCTTCTTTAGGCCGTTTGTTTTTTAAGGACAGGCAGCATTTTGTTTATGAAAGCAGAGCCTTGGCATTTTGAAAATGCAAGCAAATCACAAATGTTGCACAACCTAACTACGAAAATAGAACTTCATGCTAATATCCATAAAATGGCATAGATATTAAAAGTGGAAATCAAATAGAAATTAAAGCAATAACTAAATTCAATGCTTCTAATGCAAACTTCTGCGATTGCCCTGTGGAGGGTTCTAACTACCATTCCCCGGGCTCCTTCTTGCAGTCCAACAACTGTGCTGTGAGGGCACATTCTACATTTTCCTAGGAGGACCATTTTGCATTTTCATCTGTGATGCTACATAACCTGGCGAGGACAAAAGATCCTCCACTCCCATTACCAGTGCAAAGGAAGAGGTTTTAACTTCCCAGAGTGTTCAGAACTAAGGGGAGTTCTTCCACTTCGAGAAGCCAGCCAGCCAAGACTCTGACACCATAGAAAGTGCAGCCTTGGAAATCACTCTGTGACTGGCACACAGCTCGGCCAACGAGGGAGCCACGGGAGCATCTCAACGTGTATACTATGAAGCATGGTCTGGGCTGGACACTGATTGGCAAGACTCCCTGGCAGGAGAGAAGAGCACCTGGCAGGTCTTAAAACTACTCAAGGGCAGAACAATGTTCTGCTTCCTTCTCTCTCTGCTGCCTGTAATTTGTGGAGCCCCACAGCTTGGCTGAGGCACAAACAAGCCCTAGGAGCTGAACGGACATCAGTGTCCCGTGGTCAGTGGTGCAGCATCTTCAAATCCAGCCCTTGCACTGGCTAATAATCATGTCCTTAGCAATGTTTGGTCTCACTGAGTCTCAGTTTCCTTATTTTAAAAATGAATCATAATTGGGATACCCATCTCACAGAAGGATGGTGATGGATAAACAAATTGGTGATGTAGAAATTGCTTTGCACATTGCGTTATACGAAGTTTGATTATTTTAATTATTTGTTTGGTAATGGGGCTCCAGTGTGAAAATCTGATTAACTGCATAATTATCTGTGGGTCAAGAGTGGGAATTCTTAATGGCAAGAGTCCTGCATGCAAAATAAATACCCGCATAACATATTTACCTTCAATCTACTGACAGATGTAGATTTCTGAACTTTTAACAAAAACATTAGGAAAAATTTACTAAATAATTGGGAAATTATGTCTTAATAAGAAGTTGCTTGGATCATGCCTTTTTTATTTTAGAAAAACATTCTTTTTTGTTTAAAATAATGGTAATAGATGTTTAATGTATTGTTTAAGAAAACAAGTCAACTGTAATTTCATTACCGTGAGATGACCCCATTAACTGTATTAGCTAAACTTGCTAATTTTTTATACATATATGTATATGAACATTACATATATTGAACATTATATTTAATAAAAGTGGATCACACAATATACATTGTTTCACTTGCTAATATTATGTTGGGTACATTTTCCTATGTTAATGTATGTAGTTCTGTAATATTATTATTTTTTAGAGATTTATTTATGAGAGAGAGAATGTGCATGAAGGAAGGGGCAAAGGAAAAGGGAGAGAATCTCCAACAGACTCTGCATTGAGCACAGAACTAGACACAGGGCTGGATCTCATGACCCTGAGATCATGACCTGAGCCAAAACCAAGAGTTGGACACTTAAACAACTGCACCACCAGGCTCCCCTATAATATTATTTTTAGCAGTGGCATAGTTTTCTCTTATGAGCATATGGAGTACTTTCACCAATGACTTCTTTTAGATGTTAATTCACAATGGGTTTACCATAAAGAGGAACATATTTTATATAAATATTTTCATGCTTTTATGATTTTTCCTTGAGAGGAGTCTCTCATTATAAAATTGTTGGAAAATAATTTTTTTTAAGATTTTATTTTTAAACAATCTCTACACCCAACATGGGGCTCAAACTTACCACCCCAAGACAAAAAATTGCATGTTCCAACAACTGACCCAGACAAGAACCCCAGAAAATACATTTTAACATAGATTTTAACATAGATATATAGATTTTTAAGCATATTAACATATTCCCAAATTAAACTACAAAGCAGATTCTAGTTTACACTCCCACTAGCATTGCACAGGATTGCTCTTTTCTATATATTCTCATCTACACTCAATGATATTAAAAAGAAATTTGTCAATCTGAAAGGTAAAAACTGTTACCTAACTGCTGTTTTAAATAGTATTTCTTTGATTATTAGAGAAAGCATATGATTTTGGTGTATTTATCAGATATTAAAATTTCTTCTCTGAAAAAAATGCCCCTATATATGTTCTTTGTCTTTTTTTCCACTTTCTCGTTTTTTTAAAATAATTTATAGAAGCAAAGTAGGCAGCCTTTAAAATGGCTCCAAAAAACCTTTGCCTTCTGGTATTCACACTCTTGTGTAATCATCTTCCCTTGAGAATGAGCTGGAAATAATCACTTTCCTCTAATGGACAGAAGATGGCAAAAGTCATGGGATGTCATTTCTGAGAGGAGGTTACACACAGATAAAACTTCCATGTTGCTCACTTGCTCATACTGTCTTTACTGTGTCTCTCCTCCTTTCAGAGCCCTCACTCAGGGAGAAGCAAGTTCCCATGTTGTGAGTAGCCCTGTGGAAAGACCTGAGTGGCAAGGAAATAATGTCTCTAATCAATAGCCAGCAAGGATGTGAGCCTTGTCAACTGCCATGTGAGTGAGCCAGGACATAAATGTCCTGTGACCTGCCAAGAAGCACATGAGTGAGCTTGGAAGCAGACCCTTCCCTGGTTGAACCTCGAAAGGACTCCAGCTCTGGTCAAGACCTTTGCTGAAGGCTTCTGAGAGAAAGGCTGCAGACAGATTCCTAACCCACAGAACCTGTGAGAAACAGAGGGTTGCTTGAAGACACTAAGTATTAGGATAATTGATTACACAGAAACAGCTAACTAATTCAAGGAACTTTATAAAAATATAGCATTAGAGATTTTTAGAGACTTCACACTGAAAGATGCTGCATAAAATATTGATGACATATTTCTTAATGTATACATGAACTGCTAGGGAAATAAAGGAATCTCAGAGGTTAGAAATGACAAGAAGTGAAAACCCAGGAACTAATAAGCAAGTACCAGAGTCTGTTTTGCCCTCAAGATATCTGCCAGTCCCTGGTGGCTTAGGTTCTCATTTTAAGGGACTAGCAGGACTGCAGCAAAGCCCAGGGCCTGAGCAATGTGGGAGGTCTGACTGGAATCCCCTCACACATATATCATCAGAAATCTGACTGGATCAGTAGATGACCTAGAAAAAAAATCTACCATGCCAAAGGAGATAGTAGTGATATGTCCCTGGCTTGACCTTGGATGGAGCAGAGAGAGAAGTGAAGAAAGAAAGCCTCTCATTAAAATCCCTAACTTCAAACCCACACAACACGGAGATTTGGGGCTTGAATTTGTACTGTGTCGTATAAAATTTTAAGCTAAAATTTAGTTTAAAGCCTTTCCTGGTTGAAAATTCTCCAGGGTGCCTAGCAGAAGCAAATGCAAATTCCCTCTGGAGGAACACACTATACACATATCTAAAAGAATTTCTGTGGATAAAAGACCCAAGGCACAGGAGCTCACCAACTTATTGAACACAGGAAGGAACTAAAGCCATGACTAACAGTCAGGAGAAACAACGAAGCACATTATTAGATCTGTAAAAGCCGTAGACCATAGAACAGACAATATAAAACCAGTATGTTCTAAATGTTTACAGAAATAAATGAGCATGTTGAAAGAACGATGAAAAAACATTAGACTATGAAAACTGACCATATGTTTGAAAAACCAAACAGAACTTTGAGAAATGTAAATATAGCAATTTGCTTTAAAAAGTCAATGGGAAGAAGAAGTAGAAGATTGGACACAGCTAAAGAGGCAATCTGGAAAATACACATGAGAATTACAGGGGATCTGGCACATGGAATCAGAGACATGAAACTTTATGAAAGAGAGGTTAACAGACATAGATGACAGAGAGAAAAGATCTGCAAATGTTAATGGAGTCCCAGGGGGAGAAAAGAGAGAGAATGCAGGAGAGATGACATGAAAAGAGGCAATAAATTAGAATTTTCCAGCAATGATCAGAGAGAAACCAGTTAGGAAATTCAAATAGGATAAATAAAGGTATCCACACTTAGACATCAAAATAAACTTGCAGAGTACCAAAGAAAAGTTCCAAACTTTAGAAGTTGGGAAGCCATGGGGTGCCTGGGTGGCTCAGTGGGTTAAGCCTCTGCCTTCAGCTCAGGTCATGATCTCAGGGTCCTGGGATCCAGCTCCACATGGGGCTCTCTGCTCAGTGGGGAGCCTGCTTTCCCCTCTCTCTCTTCCTGCCTCTCTGCCTACTTGTGATCTCTCTCTCTCTCTCTCTCTCTCTCTGTGTCAAATTAAAAAATAAATGAAATAAAATCTTTTAAAAAAGAAGAAGTTGGGGAGCCAGAGAGAAAAAACAAATGATCAATGATAGAACTATGATCAGACTGAGACCAGTTTCCTCAAAAGCAACTGCTTTAATGTCCTACTGCTACAATAACATATCACCACTAATGTGGTGTCTAAAACACCCCACACATTAATTTTCTTACAATTCTGATGGTCAGAAGTCCAAAATGAGTCCCAGGGGACTAAACTCAAGATGTCAGCAGGGGAGATTCCCTTTAGAGATTCTAGGGGACCTTAACCCCCCCTTTCTGGCTTCTAGAGCTGTCAACTTGTGGCTGCTACAGCCCAACCTCTCCTGTTACCACACATCCTACTATTGACTTTGACATACACGCCTAGCTCTTATATGGCCCTTGCGATTGCATGGGGTTCATCTGAATAATATAGGATCATCTCTCCATCTCAAGATCCTTAATTTAATCCCATCTATAAACTACCTTTTACAATGAAAGGTACCATATTCACAGGTTCCAGGAAGTAGAATATGGGCATCTTTGGGACACCATTATCCAGCCTCCCACAACAAGAGCAGAAGGGAAGACAGTGGCATAGTATCTTTGAAATGCTGAGACCTGGACTTCTACATCTGGTGAAATCATTAGTTAGGAAATGAGATGAGATAAAGATATTTTCAGAGCAACTAAAATAGAAAGGGTTTGTCCTTTAATTCACTAAAGGGATTTCTAAAGGATGAACTTGAGGAGAAAGAAAATGATCTCAGAAGAAAAATCTGAAATCCTGAAGAATGATGAGCAAAGAACTCAATAAATACATGGGAGAATTTAGACACATACTGAATAAGGAAAGGTTAAAAAAAAACAAGATTCAGAATAAAGACTTATAAATAAAAATGTAATTTAAAATAAGAATCTTTTTGAGACATTTTATGCCAATAAATTGGAAAACGTAGATGAAATATACAGATTTCTAGAAAAATATAAATTATCAAGATAGATCAGAAGAACTAGGAGATCTGAATGGTTCTATAAATATTTTAAAAATTGACCTAGTGGTTAAAAATCCTTCCACAAAGAAAATAGACTTGAATGATTTTATAAGGAAATTCTACTTGCACTCAAAGAATAGATAGTTAAAATCTTACAAACTTTTTCAGAAACATAGAAAATACTTTCCAACAAATTTAGGCCAGCTAATAGAAACTAAATGCTAAAATCTGAGAAGTCTGGGGCACCTGGGTGGCTCAGTCAGTTAAGCATCTGGGATTGAGCCCAGCATTGGGCTCCTTGTTCAGCAGGAAGCCTGCTTCTCCTTCTCCCTTTCCCCTCACCCCTCCCCTCCACTTGAGTGTACACTCATTCACTCTCAAAATAAAATATAAAATAAAATCTGAGAGGCCTAAAAATGATAAGGACAGCTAGCTTCACTCACCAACATATATGAAAATATCCTAATAAATATTAACAAACTCCAATCCTAAGTATTACTTATTTAGATTTATTCAGCAAAATCAAGACTGGTGCCACATTAGAAAATCTAATAGGGCAATCTGCCAGATTAGCAGATTAAAGGGAAGAAATCATGTGGCTAACTCAAAAGATGTAGGAACAGTGATGAATTTTCACAATGAGAAAAAGAACACAATTTTCTTAACCTTAAGAAAAGATATCTATAAAATCTAAATAGATATCATATCCAATGGTAAAATCTAAGACATGTTTTATGTAAAACCAGGATGAGATGAGAATTTTCACCATCAGTACTTCTATTCAAAATAGCATGAACATCATAGCCTGAAAAAGAGATAGAACTTAGAAGATTCAAAGTAAAGGCAACTCTTATTATTCATAGGTAACAGAGTTGTTTACATAAAACACAAAAATATCTGCAAACATTATTAAAATTATTAAGAGAGTTGAGAAAGGTAATGAGACATCCAAAGACACCATCAGCGTGAAGACAAGCCACACACTGGTGGAAGATATTTGCAACACATTAACTGACAAAGAACTTGTATCAAAATATGTAAAGAGGGGCGCCTGGGTGGCTCAGTGGGTTAAAGCCTCTGCCTTCGGCTCGGGTCATGATCCCAGGGTCCTGGGATCGAGCCCCGCATCGGACTCTCTGCTCGGCGGGGAGCCTGCTTCCTCCTCTCTCTCTCTCTGCCTGCCTCTCTGCTTACTTGTGATCTCTGTCTGTCAAATAAATAAATAAAATCTTTAAAAAAAAATATGTAAAGAACTTCTACAAATCAATAAAAAAAAAAACCCTGTCCCCTCCATGTTTCTCCCTTACCTTACTAATGTGATGGGTAATATTAATAGATTTCTTTATATGGAATCATTTGTATGTTCTCCAATTACAGGATCACACTGTCATGCATTTATTCTTTCAATAAAGTGATAAATTCTATTTGGGTGCCAGAGTGGCTCAGTTGGTTAAGCAACTGCCTTCAGCTCAGGTGATGATCCCAGAGTCCCAGGATCGAGTCCTACATCGGGTTCCCAGCTCCATGGGGAGTCTGCTTCTCCCTCTGACCTTCTCCTCTTTCATACTCTCACTCTCTCTCTCTCAAATAAGTAAATAAAATCTTTAAAAAAAATAATCTGATAAATTCTATTTGCTAGCATTTAATTTTGGAAGTTTCTGCCTATAGTAACAGGTACAATTGATATGTTGGGGTTTTTCTGTTGCCATTTTTTGACCGGTCTTTGGTTTCCAGGATATGTTCACATTATAAAGTGGATTGGAAAATTTTCTCTTTTCCTGTATCATAGAATCATTTATAAAGAGAGAAATATTTATTCTTTCAAGGCCTGAAAACTCCCGATTGTAATACCACCTGGACCTGAAGTCTTTTAACAGCAGTCTCTGACAATGTTAAATATTTGTTTTCAAGGTAATTGTTCTCTTCAGATTCTTTTTCACTACACTTCACATTTTTCCACCTATCCCAATGGCTAGAAGTCAAGGAAAGGATGTAGTTTCTTCACAAACTCCCTCCCCCTCATGATGGAGGGTAGAACCAGGCTCAGAGGCCCATGAAGGCAAGATACTCAAGCACTTATGTGGGGGGTGGGTGTGTGCTGCGTGTGGGTGTCCTCAAGATGGCCGTTAGCTTAGTAGCAACCTCAAGACTCTAGCTTCTTGAAAGACAAAGATCCTTAATATCCAGAGCATAGAATCGTTTTCGGAAGGAACCAATATTAGGTCCATTTATGCATTTCAAACTTTTTTTTTTTTTGCAACAACCCCCAAAAGGCAATATAATCCACATTACCATGTAATTACACACACACCCCACTGAAATAAATATTTCACAAAACAATACTTATCCTTTCTGCCTGGGAGTCACTCTGATCTATTCATTTAAAAAAAAAAGTATAAAACTCACTAAATTGCTTTCATGACTTACTAAAGAATTGAAACTGGCAATTTGAGAAATGTCACATTAGGGGCTTGATGAAGGATCCGCCCAAGAGGTGATATGTGAGTGGTGGCAAAGTGCAGAAGAGCGCGTAGGATGGGAGTAGTTCCTTCATCAAGCAGGACAGGGCAAGTCAGTCCAGCACATCCGATGAACTTCCAGTTGCACTGGGGTCACAGACCATCTTTTCTTGAGTTTGCCTGTCTCATAGACTATCATTTGTTCCAGCCAAATTTCTTCTCAAGTGGACTTTGGGGAATATAAAATACTATTTAAAACCCAAAATAATCTTACTAATAGTATGCTTAAGTTCCACTGAAGAGTATGTCATAATAGAACGTAGCCAACTCAAGGTTGTATCTTTGCATACAGAGCTCCCAAATTTAGTAGCCTCTAAAATAAATCCAAAACATGTACGGAGCTGGTCTATATCCGTAAGTAATACAATACACACCTCCAAATGTGAAATTGGGGGAACTACACGTTATCTGGGCCCACCTTAGAAATGTCGACACCTTTTTCCGCTGCCTTGAAGGGATGTGGGTGGGTGAGAACTGACACCAGCATCATAATCCACAGGCATCTTGTAGTAAAATGAAAAGAAGCAGTGAAATTGCCGTTGTGGGAAAAATTTAATTACCAGGGAAGTCAGTTTTGCTTCAGAAATGACTAGGATAAAAAAAAAATACGTGTATAATTTAAAACGTCAGACAATAGGCGCTCCAATAAACCAAAATATCCTATCTGTAGGAAAACAAGTGAGGGCAGCTTGATGGGCTCCTCCAGGGGCCGCTCGGTCAATGACCAATTGATTGATGTAGATGTCAGGGGCGGCTTTTACGGAGTTTTATTTCCAACATCACTGTGGTTTGCAAAGCAGCAGAGAGTATCTTCCAGTTAACCAGTTTCGTCGGGCATGAAAAGATAGTTCAGGAGAAAGGCCAGAACTTGCAGACCAGTCCAAAGCAGGAGTGTGGAGAGAGCACGGGGAGTCTGCAGTGGCCGCTTGGAGTATTAGCTTTCTGAGCTGCGTGTCCTCTGGTCCCAGCCTCCTTCTTCCCTCCCCGGACCTCATCTAGAAAAGTGTTTCCAGAGAGCTGTGTAGCACTCAGGAGCCAAAATGAAGATCAGACGGCTGCAGAGAGGGTCCCAGCAGCCCCCGGAGATGCCCCAGAATCTGCCTCCTGGACCTGATTTCCTTACATAGCAGAGTTCCAGAAGCCCTCGCCCTCGGGCTGAGCCTGGGAGGGCTGAACTCCAGAGTGGGAACACATGAGGAAAGACGGGTGGGGGGGGGACACCAGTGGTCAGAAGTAAAAGAGCATCACCGTGTGTCTGATCCTGAGGTGGGAAGGACAGAGATTCTGACAAGGGCCCACGCCATGAGTCAGAAGGTCACAGATGGGAGGTCAAGATGGGAGCCTGGAAAACTGGGCTGGGTGAGACGTGCGGGAAGTCAAGGCACAGCGCGTGGGGACGGCAAGGGATCTGGGTGCTCACAGTACTGGGGCCAGACGCACAGCAGGGACTGAGAGCAGTTTCAGGCACAGAGTTGGGCCTGACAACACGGCAGTGTGGTCTCAGGCACTGAGTCGTCAGACTGGGCTGCGGACGGCCGGCGCGGTGGAGAGGGCAAGAGAGGAAACCCCTGTAAATCAGCTCCTCGGGCACCCTCAGCTGTCAGCCATCATCTCATCGCCTTCTCAGAGCACTTCTCATACCTGACCGTGCACAGGGATCACCTGGGAACCTTGCTGAAGGGCAGATTCTGACCGGGCAGGTCTGGGTTGGGGCCTGACATCTCGCTCCCAGGAAATACCCATACTCCTGAGGAGCACGCTCAGAATAACAAGGTCCCCTAGAAGTTTTTTGTCTTTTGTTTTTGTTTAGTTTTTAGACAGAGAGAGAACACATCGGCGCATGAACTGGGGGTAGAGGGAGAGAGAGAAAGAGAGAGAAGCTTAAGCAGACTCCTGCTGAGCACAGAGCCCCAGGATGTAGGGCTGGCTCCCATGACCCTGGGATCATGACCTGAGCTGAAACCAAGAGTCTGACGCTTAACTGACTGTACCCCCCAAGCACCCCAGTCCCTTAGAAGTTTTTCAACTCCTCCCAGGGGCCCGGCATTGCCCCTTGTTTAAATCCCAATGTTACAGGCTCTGTCCCCTCTGTGTTTCTCCTCAGCAGTTAGAAACAGAACAATTCCTTAACTACACACCTGAACTCCTGATGACACACATACACACACTGTATCCTCTTTATGTCACCATAATTAAACAAGGGACAGAATTCAAAACAGGACTTAGACATCTCAGTCTTCCTTACTACATACCAAAGGCCTGGCTTGTAAGGATAGGGAATCGGGACAGAACACAGCAACTGGCATGAGGGAAAGAGAAGAAAGGATAAACATTTCCTTAGGGCCCACCATGGAGTGCGTACTCACTGTGCCGGGCGGCGCACACCACGGCCAGAAGCTCACGGAGTGCCTAGATTCCAAGCCGAAGACTGAGGACTCCTCACACTCCCTCGTCTATTTCGCCCAACAAACCCACGTGTTTTTACTTATTTAAACCCCCAGAAGCCTCTGGGTGGGTCAGCCAGTTAAGCTGATAGCTGCTCAGCTCATGAACTCAAGGTTGTGAGACCGAGCCCTGTGCATCCAGCTCCACGCGCGATGGGGAGTCTGCTTGGGACACTCTCTCTCTCTCTCTGCCCCTTCCCCCACCAGGGGTTAAAAAAAAAAAAAAATACCCACCTTACAATAGAGACTATAGGACTCTAGGATTCTAGACTCTTGGACTCCGAGGGGTTAAGCAAATGCCTAAGGGGACAGGGGTTCAAAATGGGACAAATGTGATCTCACCCAATGCATAACAATCCAGGGAAATATTGTCAGTCCTGATATTTTTTTTTTAAATAGGAGAAAACAATTCTTACATGGCAAAACATAATTTCAAAACCTCTGCAACCAAGATGTTTAACCCTTGCCGCAAGGAGGCCGCAACGTGGGGCCTCTACCCAAGCTTCGCCCTCCACCAAGCAAGTCCCAATCTCCGGAGGCAGGGCCTAGGCATGTGCATTTTCTACAAGTTCCCCAGGTGATATATATATTTTTTTCCTATTATTTTTTTTTTATTTTCAGCGTAACAGTATTCAATGTTTTTGCACCACACCCAGTGCTCCATGCAATCCATGCCCTCCATAATACCCACCACCTGGTTCCCCCAATCTCCCACCCCCCGCCCCTTCAAAACCCTCAGATTATTTTTTAAAACTTTTTTTAAATTTGAACACGAGTCCTGCAGGATAGCCAACTGTAAAAGGGGAAGATGAGGCAGGTCAGTCCCTGTCATCATGGAGGTAAAGATCACACACCTGTAGAATGTCCTTTCCCTGCCCCCTGCGGCCAGGGCCCAGGCCGACTGTCATGTCTCCATGGAGGTCAGAAGAAATGGAGAAAACCTGCCTACAGGAGGTGGCCACTGAGCTGAACTCTGAAAGAATTAAAGAGAAGACGGCATGCAACAGATGGCAAGGCCAGAGTCTGATGACCCCTGTTCACATGGTCCTTTGTGCTGCTGCTTTTACTGCAGAAAGAATCTGGTGAACCTGGTCCTAACAGTCAGGCCTCGTCAAGTTCAATGGCATGCTAGGTTCTCGGCACTTCTTCTTCAGGAGTGGGTAGGTTTTGCCAATACCAAATTGTTGCTAGAGAAGTGTTCTCTTTTCCAAGGATTTACTTAATATGTTAGATAGGGTACAGCTTCAAGATTCCAGGAATGGTTTAGCTGGGCTTCCATCACTATGTCACTGATTCATGGAAAGACCATGACTTCCATTAGCATTGGATGTGAACAGGTGTCCATGATACTTGTCCAGGCTACTGCTAGCAAAAGGAAATTAGCTGTAGTATGTGTTTAGTGTAAAGGTCCGTGTGTGTGCATGTGTGTATGTATGTGAAGGTGGGGACGGGTGGATTGTAAAAAACAGCCCAACAGGGCAATGTTAATGGCCAAAGAAGTTGATGTAAACAAATTAGACCTATTGCTGACTTAATAGAAACAACCAGATGCCCTGTGAGGGGGCATTCCCACTCTTTTCTTTATGGAGGAATGTCCAGAGTATGAGAAATGGATGGCAAGAAAGAGTTTTAAAAATTATTTTTAATTCAAGAAATTAATAGAGACTCTATTTGCCTTATAAAATCGTTGCCCTATACCCATAAAGTATCGTTATCTACCAGTATGTACATGTATATCTATATATACACTTTTTTTCCCATAAATTGCTTCATCATGAGAGTAAATGAATGACTGATGTAGTATCAGAAGTAGTATCTGTGTATCAGATATATCCACTCTTCCTCCTTAACTTCTAACCCCCAGAACAGAGAGTCTTGGGATGCATAGATATGAGGAGCAGGGTGCTTGGTGTGAATGAGGGCGGACGGGAGACTGGGCAGCTGGGGCAGTCAGCCACAGAAGGGTGGCGGGAGAAGGGTCAGGGCCTCATGGCCACAGGAAGCACTTAGGTTTTTATTCATTGTGCTAAGAAGTCACTGTGTTAAGAAGTCACTCAGGAATTCTGTGCAAGGGAATGTTCTGATCTGATTTCTATCTGGAAGGGATTTCTCTAGCTGCCCTGAGGAGACTGTAGAGGACCAGGAGTTAGAAGTAAAGGAAACGGGAGGTTGTTGCAGGAAATCACAGAGACGAGGGTGCCAGCTAACCAGGTGGTGAGAAATGATGGGGCAGGTTTTAAAGATTGAGCAGATTCGGGACTTGCTGAAGGATGCAGTGATGGAGGAAAGTCAAGAATATGGGTTCAGGATGGATGGCATGTCACTCTTGAGTAGCCGAGGACACATTCAAGGGGAAAACCTTACAGGCTGTCAACTAAGTCAGTCTGAGGTTCAGAGGCAATGTCAAGGTTAACGATCAATGTTTCTGAGTTATCAATATGCAGATGGCATTTAAAGTCAAGCAACTAGGTAGGACACCAAGGGAGTGAGCAGGGGAAAAAGAGGGCCACCGTGGGGCAAACTGACCTTTGGCAATCTGGATTGTGAGGGGTGTCCAAAAAGAGAACTGAAAGGTGTAGCCATTATACTATGAAAGAAAGGAGGAAAATCAGGAGTGTGGTAGAGCAGCTTTCAAATTTTCTTTTTAGAGCAGCACAAGTCTTTCAAAATACTGCTAAATCTGGGCGCCGGGGTGGCACAGTCCATTAAGTGTCTGACTCTTGGCTTTGGCTCAGGCCTCGAAGTCAGGGTTGTGAGACTGAGGCCGTGTCAATCTGAGCTCAGCAGCAGAGTCTGCTTAAGACTCTCTCTGCTTCTCCCCCCTGCACTTTCTCTCTCTAAAATAAGTAAAACTTAAAACAAAAACAAAAGTAAACAACAAAATAAAAACAGAAATAAAAACCACAGACACGGGGCGCCTGGGTGGCTCAGTGGGTTAAAGCCTTTGCCTTCAGCTCAGGTCGTGATCTCAGGGTCCTGGGATCGAGCCCCGCATCGGGATCTCTGCTCAGCAGGGAGCCTGCTTCCTCCTCTCTCTCTCTCTCTCTCTGCCTCTCTGCCTATTTGTGATCTCTATCTGTCAAATAAATAAATAAAATCTTAAAAAAATTGTTTAATAGAAAAAAAAAACCACAGACACACACACACAGAAACTATTGCTTAATCTTAATCTTACAAGAAGCCGATAACAACAAAACATTTTAAACCCTGCTCTTTAAGCAGGGAGTGCTGGATGTGTCCCTGTCAGTAAGAAATGCGTCCTGAACCCCGGGCTCTCTGAAGGTCAACCATCCCATCACCGGGATAATACCAGATTTCTAACAAAAGCTTCCTGTTTGTTCATTTCTTACACTCCAGGACCCAGCTGAGAGCAAGGGATTGAGGAATGACACTTTGTCTACGGCCATACCACCCTGAACGCGCCCGATCTCGTCTGATCTCGGAAGCTAAGCAGGGTCGGGCCTGGTTAGTACTTGGATGGGAGGAATGACACTTTGGTAAACTCGTTTGGGGTCAGAAGAGAGAAGGTGCGACTGATGGGTACTACAGACTAAACATTTGTGTCACCCCAAATTCATATGTTGAACCCCTAATCGCCAATGTGATGGTATCTGGAGATGGGCCTTTGGAAGGTGATTGGATCATGAGGGTGAAGCCCTTATGCTGAGATTAGTGCCCTCATGAGAAGAGATGTGCTGTCATTCTCTCTCCATCCCCTGAGGGCATAACAAAGAGGAGGTTCGTCAGAACTCAATCCCCAGACTTCCTCGGTTACAGAACTGAGAAAAATAAATTTATGTTGTGTAAGCCACCCAGTCCATGGTGTCATCTTATAATAGCCCTAACTGACTGAGACAGCAGAGAATGGAAAAAAAATAAATAAATAAATAAAAATTGAAAACACCACTAGACCAGCCAGAGGCCTGTCGACAGTAGCGCATGTCTAGGGGATGTGCAGTCTAAGAGGTGACAGGGGCAAACCCAGGCCTGGTTCTTTGAGCTTCACTTCCAAACAACTCTTACAGGAAGAAGTCAGGCCAGTGTGCTGCTGTGTGGAGTAAACACATTTTGCCCATGAGTTGGGCATTTTCTCTTTCTTTTATGTTTTGTAATTTTTGTAATGTTTTACGCTTTGTAATTCTTCTTGACCTTGATTCTTCATCTCAGGAGAGCACAGGCCCTTATTTGCCCTGATAATCCACTGATTTCCCTCTCAGACACAGAGTCTGCGTCTCACTCAGGAAGCTGTAGTTAATTACTTCTCAGACTCACCTCTACATATGTTCAGAAAAACTGGGAAATGAACTTTGGTTCCCACCAAGCAAAATGTTTTCCTTCTTTTAAAACTCTTAGTTTTCAGTGAAATTGCAATTCAAACTGTGGCATGGTTAAGGTCCTAAGCTAGAGTTCTTCCGTCTGTTCATTCCCTCCTCATTTTAATGGGGATCTTCTTAGCGACATTCATGCATTTTCTATAAAAATTCACTCATTTAGCATTTATTCACTGAGCACCTCCTAGGAGTTGGGTACAGAACTGGGCACTCGGGCACGGGAGGAAACAAGACAGACAAACAACTCTGCACTCATGCACTCTGCATTCTGCAGAAGTAGATGTGTAAGGGGGAAAGGGCAAGTCAAGTTAGAGAAAGCTGTTAATGATGAGTAGCATAAACGAGGCAATAAAGGTAAATGTGAAGACAGTACCTGAGCTGACCATGTTCCATAGAATGATCTGGGACACACTCTGAAATGGGGACACTTGACATGATGGGCACGCCTGAGGCAGATACACAGGTGACCTGCAGAAGGTTCCAAAGCAGAAGGAACGAGCAGAATGTCTTGGTAAATGGCCTGACCTATCAAAGGAACAGAAAGGAAGCCACTGCTGAAGCCTACAGAAGGAGCGATAGAGATGGAGATGGTTAGAAAGGCTGACAGGGGACACATCTTACAGAACCATATAAAATCTAGAAAGAATGTCTGTTTTGTTTTTTGTTTTTTTTTTTAACAGAGAGAGAGATCACAAGTAGGCAGAGAGGCAGGCATAGAGAGAGGAGAAAGCAGGCTCCCCGCTGAGCAGAGAGCCCGATGCGGGCCTCGATCCCAGGACCCTGAGATCATGACCTGAGCCGAAGGCAGAGGCTTAACCCACTGAGCCACCCAGGCACCCAGAATGTCTGTTTTTATTCTAAGTGGGATGGAATTCAAATGCTTTTAAGGAAGATGGAGACTTGATCTACTGTACATTTTCTTTTAATTAAACTTTTGTATTTTGAGATAATTATAGATTCCCAGGCAGTTGTGAAAAATAAAATAGATCCTGTGTACCCTTTTCCCAATTTCCCCCAATGGTAGTATCTTGCAAAACTACAGTACAGTATAACCACCAAGATACTGAAAGTGATGCAGTGCCCCAATCTTACTCAGATTTCTCGCATTGTATATGTACCTGTGTATTTAGTTTAATGACATTTTCAACAGACTCTTTTTTAGACCAGTTTCAGGTAAACAGAAAAAACAGAGCCCGAAGTACAGAATGTTCCCATGTGTCCCCTGAACCCACACACTCACACCCCTTCCACCATGAACCTCATGTACAATAGTGCTATGTTTGTTAATCATCTGTGAAACTGCACTGACCCATCAGAAAGTCCATCATTCATATGAGGGTTCATTCTTGGTGTTCCATAGTCTATGGGTCTTGACAAATGTATCATGACACATCTCCATCATAGTATCATACAGAGTAGTTTTACTACCCTAAACATTCTCTCTGCTCTGCCCATCATCCCTCTTTCTTTCCAACCCTTGGAAACCTCTGATCCTTTTACTGTCTCCTTTTTGCCTTTTCCAGAATGTCATATAGTTGGGATCATATGGTAAGTATCGTTTTCTGATTGGCTTCTATCACTAGTAATATGCATTTAAATTTCATCTATGTCTTTTCATGGCTTGACAACTCATTTCTTTCTAGCGCTACATAATGTTCCCTGGACTCTATATACCACAGTTTATTTATCTATTCTACTGAAGAACATCTGGGTTGTTTCCAAGTTTTGGCAATTGAATAAAGTAACACTGCCATAAAAATCTGAGTGCAGGTTTTTGTGTGGACACAGTTTTCAACTCCTTTGGGGAAATGCAGAGGAATGTGATTGCTGGATTATAAATGTAAATTTAGTTTTATTTTAAAAAAAATCCTGCCAAACCATCTTCCATCGTGGCTGTATTCCACCACCAGAATGAGTTAAGAGTTTGTTGCTCCATATCCTTGCAAGCATTTGGTGTTGTCAGTGTTCTGGATTTCAACCATTTTAAGAGATGTTTAGTGGTATCTCGTTGCTTTTAATTTGCATTTCCCTCATGACATATGATGTGGAGGCTCTTTATCATATGCTTATTTGCCATCCGTGTATCTTCTTAGGTGAGATGTCTGTTAAGGTGTTTAGACCATTTTTTAATCAGGTTGTTTTCTTATTGGGCAACAATTTCTTTTAAGCAACACTCCTTTATCAGATCTGTCTTTTGCAAATATTTTGTCCCAATCTGTGGCTTGTGTTCTCAAAAAGTCATCACCATAGCAAAGGTTGTTTAGGTTTTCTCCTATATTATCTTCCAGGAGTTTTACACTTTTGAATTTTCAGTTTACGTCTGTGATCCAATTTGAGTTAAATTTTATGATGGGAATAAGGTCTGTATCTAGAATCATCATCATTACTTTTTACATGCGGATGTCCCCTTGTTCCTACACCATTTGTTGAGAAAAATATCTTTACTGTATTGTCTTTGCTCCTTTGTGAAAGATTACTTAGCCATATTTACGTGGGTCTATTTGTGGACTCTATTCTATTCCATGAATCTTTTGTCTCTTCTTGCACCAGATCACACTGCCTGGATTACTGCAGCTTTATAACAAGTCTTGAAGTTGGGTAGTGTCAGTCCTCCAAATTTGTTCTTCTTCCATACTGTGTTGGCTATTCTGGGACTTTTGCCTTTCCACATATACTTTAAAATCAGTTTGTTAATATCGACAAAATAACTTGCTGGAATTTTGGTGGAGATTGTACTGAATCGATAGATCAAGTTGAAAAGAACTGACCTCTTGATAATACTTAGTCTTCCTATAAATGAGTGTGGAATATCTCTCCACTGATTTAGTTTGTCTTTGATTTCTTTCATCAAGAGTTTTGTCGTTTTCCTCATATAAGTCTTGTACATATTTTGATAGATTTACCCCTAAGTATTTCATTTTTTGTTGACTAACATAATGCGTTTTTAAATTCAAATACCACTTATTCATTGAAGCTGTATAGGAAAACAACTGTGTTTTATATATTAATCTTGTACTCTACAGCCTTGCTATATCACTTGTTATTTTCAAGTTTTTTTCATCAGTTCTTTCAGATTCTCTACACAGTAATGTCATCTGTTAGCAAAGACAGTTTTATTTCTCCATTCTCAATCTGTATGCATTCTTTATCCTTTTCTTGTCTTATTGTATTAGCAAGGATTTCCAGTACAATGTTGAAAAGGCATGGTGAGAAGGGACATCTTTGTCTTCCACCTGATTAGTGGGAATGCTTCCAGTTTCTCACCATTAAATATGATGCTGGCTGTAAAATTTTTGTAGATAATCTTTATCAAGTTTAAGATATTTTCCTCCATTGCTAGTTTACCAAGTTTTTATCATGAATGGGTATTGGATTTGTCAAATGCTTTTTCTGCAACTACTGATAGGATTATACATTTTTCTTTTTTAGCCTGTTGGTGTGCTAGGTCACATGAACTGATTTTCAAATGTTGAATCAGCCTTGCATATCTGAGATAAATCCCATCTGCTTGCGGTGTGTAGTTCTTTTTATACATTGTTGGATTCAATTTGTGATTTTTTTGTATCTATATTTACAAAAGATACTGGTTTCTAGTTTTCCTATGATGTCTTTTGTCTGGTTTTGTTATTAGAATAATGCTGGCCTCATAGAATGAGCTAGGGATTATTCCTTCTGCTTACATTCTTTGAAAGAGGTTGTAGAGAATCGATACAATTTCTCCCTTAAATATATAAATGCACCAATGTAAAATTCACCAATGCACCCCTCTGGGCCTGGTGCTTTCTGTTTTGGAAGCTTATTAGTTATTGATTCAATTTCTTTAATAGATAGAGGTCTATTTTGTGTATTTTTAAATAAGGTTGTTGATTTTCTTATTGTTGAGCTTCAAGAGTTTTGGGGGAAATTTTAGAGAATAGTCTTTTATGTTAGTCTTTTGAAAAATTTTCTCTCAGCCTGGGGTATGAGTTCTGTGGAATTTCACTGCCTAAGGAGGCTCAAGTATGATCAGCACTGTCAAGATATAGGACAAGCCCATTACCACAGGATCCTTTATAGTTGCCCTCTACAACCACACCCACTTCCCTCTTGTTCTCCTTCCCAGTCTTCTCCTGTGACAATCACTAATCTGTTCACTATTTCTATAATTTTACAATTTAAATAATGCTTTATAAATGAAATCATGAAGCATATAATCTTTGAGGATGGGCTTGTTTCACTCAGTATAATTCTCTAGAGATTCATTCAGGTGTTTTGTGCATCAGTAGTTCATTCCTTTTTATTGCTGAGTAGTATTACGCAGTATGGATGTACCACAGTTTGTTGAAACGTTTACTTATGAAGGACATGAGAGTTCCTTCTAGTCTTTGACTATTGCAGATAATGCTGCTGTGGGTATTCACATGCAAATGTTCTTGAGTCTAAACATACATTTTGCTGGGACAAATGCAATTGCTGGTCACAGAGTAGTAACCTTTTATTTTTTATTTTTATTTTTTTTAATTTTTTTTTTTAATTTATTTATTTGACAGACAGAGATCACAAGCAGGCAGAGAGGCAGGCAGAGAGAGAGGAGGAAGCAGGCTCCTTGCCGAGCAGAGAGCCCGATGCGGGGCTCGATCCCAGGACCCTGAGATCATGACCTGAGCCGAAGGCAGCGGCTTAACCCACTGAGCCACCCAGGCGCCCCGAGTAGTAACCTTTTAGACTTAAAAGAAACTGACAAACTCTTTTTGGTAAAATGGCTGTACCACTTTACATTCATACCAGAAATGTATGAGTCATCCAGTTTCTGTAAATCCTTGCAGGAATCTGGTGTTGTCACTATTTTTAAATTTTATAGTTTGCAGTGGTTATTCATTGTGGTTTTATTTTGCACTCTCCTAACAGCTAATGATGTTGGATGTGTTTTCATGTGCTTATTGGCCATCCATATATCCTCTTCAGTGAAATGTCTATTCATATATTTGCTCATTTTCTTTTTTTTTTTTTTTTAAGATTTTTTTCATTTATTTGACAGAGCACAAGTAGGCAGAGAGTCAGGCAGAGAGAGAGAGGAGGAAGAGGCAGGCTCCCTGCCGAGCAGAGAGCCCGATGTGAGGCTTGATCCCAGGACCCTGGGATCATGACCTGAGCCGAAGGCAGAGGCTTTAACCACTGAGCCACCCAGGCGCCCCATATATTTGCTCATTTTCTAACTGGATTGTTTGGGGACTGTTTTAACTATTGAGTTTTGAAGGGTTCTTTCTATATCCCAGATGCAGAATCTATGTCAGATATGCAATTTGTAAGTATTTTCTCCTACTTTATACCTTGTCTTTTAATCCCCCTTAACTGAGTTGTAGATAGGATAAAAGGTTTTAATTTTGCTAAGTTCAAATTTATCAATTTTTTGTCGTATTCATGTCATATTCATTCATTTCATTTCATTTCATGCTGTATTTTTGGTATTTAATATGAATAGTTTGTCTATTTTGCAAATCTCTGTCTTTTAATTACTGTATTTAGACCATTTACATTTAAGGCAGTTATTCATTTGTTAGAGTTTACATGTACCATTTTTAAAGTTTTATTTGTTTATTTACTCTGTTTCTTATTCCTGTGTTTCTATTTTCTTGTCTGGAATAACTTGAACAATTTTCAGAATTTTAACTTAATTTTTTAAAGATGTTATTTATTTGTCAGAGAGAGAGGAAGCATAAGCAGGGAGAAGTGGCAGGCTGAGGGAGAAGCAGGCTCCCCACTTGGGGGTAGCCCAGTGTGGGACTTGGTCCCAGGCTGCTGGGATCATCACCTGAGAAGACAGATGCTTAAACGACTGAGACACCCAGGTGTCCCCTAACTTAATTTTTAATAGTATTTTTGAGTATATCTCTTTGTACAGTTTTCTGAGTTATTGTGCTATAGTTTAAATTTTTTAAAGGGTCACAGGCTGCTCTGTCTAGAATGGGTTTGAAAGTAAAAAAACTAATGAAGAAAAACAAGTGGAAATGCTATTGAGTTTATTATACTAGTTTACAACGGTTACTTTAAGTGTTGCCCCAATTGGTACAGTCTCCAGAAAAGCACACATTTTTCTATCTGGGTGAAATATTATTTCTCACCTCTTTCACCTAAACTTTTTCTCATCTTTTATTTTGTCACCTTCATCTAGAAGCCTATTTATTCTTAAGATTGGATTTCTGTGTTGCCCCAGTGTTTGCCATATAACCCCTAACAGCTCCAATTATACAACCAACTACATGCATTTGTAATTGCTTATTTATTTGTCTGTTCTTCGTATTACACTATGAACTCCTTGAGAGCAGAAACATATCTTTTCCTTTCTGGGAATTAACCCCTCATAGAATGTCTGGGACCTAGTAAGCCCTCAAAGCATATTTACTGACTGAATCAATACATTTTGTGAGATAGATGTGATGTCTTAAAAGGGCAAATTGTCTTCCAAAACATGGTCAGTTTATTCCCATAGATGCTATCAAAGTGCTTCAATATAGTATATGACCAATTTTAAAGATTACTCATTCAAAACCACACAGTTTGTTTGCTTTTACTATATTCCGTTAGAACTGGGTTATAAACAATAAAAGAAATATTGATTAGCATGTTTATTATACATAAAAGTACTCAGTGTGCTAATGCAAGATTTTTTTAAAATGCTGTTTCTGGTCACTTCTGACTGGAAGAGAAACAGAATATTGCTGCAGAATTATTCCAGTGCATCAAATCATTATTTCAACTCACAAGGCACTATGGATTAATCACTTCAGCATCCAATATGAGTTCTGGTTTTGATTTCCCTGAGGTTTCAAAGGTAACAAACCAAAACCTCCCATTTTTCTGTTCCAAGGAAATATAACTGAACCCACAACACTCACATAACATCAAAAAGTGGCCCAAAAAGCTTCTGCTGCTGAAACATTTATGTGCAGATCGTAACCCAGAGGAAACATTTTTGGACAAGTGTGGATGAGGGCTTTCTGCACTGCATTCACTATTCAAAGTGCTGACACACAGGATGACAGTGTGGCATGGGAATCCATATTCCAGGCTATGTTATTCTAAAAGGTAATGCATGACCGCTCCCCAAGGAAAACAAACCATGGCGTCAGCCTGCCTTATCTTTCTGTCAAATGCATAATTGTATTAAAAGTCTTTGCAGATAGGGCAGTGGGATTTTCCCACAGTAGAGTGACCTGCTGCTTTATCAATAACCTGGCTTCTGTTTTTGTTAGGTGAAATCTTACGGGATCTTGACTTCATGTAAAAATAAGACAGGAAGGAACACTAGTGGTGAAATATAAATGCTGACCTTCTTGGATTTTTCCAAGGAATGATTTTCACAAGAACCACAAGATGGCATTGTCTGCTATGGGACTGTGTTCTGACGCTCAGCAAGAACTGACAGCAGAAAATGGAGAGACTGGTTTCACATTCCTCATTTTATTGGGGAGATTTTGTGCTTCCCTTCTACGTCAGCTTTGTTCACTGCCTGTTGTGCGGTTGTGGTGAGTGTTGGGTTGTAAAGGAGGAGAAGGGGCGGGAAATGAGTCTTGGGCAGCCTCAGGAAGGGCACTGAAAGGCTATAATGAAATAAAGAGGGAGTTGGGTAAGAACACAGGAGCTCTACCTGCCACAATGCCAGATTCAAAGACTCAGCTTATGTTCACAGATGAACACAAGGCATATCCAGACCTGATCCAGTTGCTTTAGTTCAAGAGCTTCAGATATCTGTTTGCATGAATCATATCTAAAAGATTGTCTTTCCCTTTGGCATCCCTCCATATCTACCTACAATGGCAAATCCAAAGCTAAACTTCTATAGAGTGTGTAGGATGGAACACAATTTCTCATTGTGTTACCTCCGATACCCAAGCGTGATGCCATTGATGGAAAGCAAAAGGAACAAATTTGTGGCAAGTGCCTATACTGAACCTTGAACTTCACAGAACTTTCTCATTTTGAGCCCCATACAACCCCTTTTTGTAGGTATTACAGATGAGGAAATTGAGGCTCAGAATAATTAAGAAACTAGTGCAAACTCAAAAAGTAGTGTCCTATAATTTAGTCTCAAATTAATCCAACCCTATTGCCCATGGTCTTTCCATTACACTGCCCTGTTTTCAAACAGAAAGACCCTTTGCCACTAAGCAAACCTGAAACAAGTGTCAAAGTTCTGTCTTTAGCCTTAGTGTGCCTACCTGTATCCTGAAGGCCATAAGCACCCATATTGCAGACACTACCCTCGTCCCACACTGCTGTTTCAATGTTCTGGTTGAGATGGCTTGTTACTATCACACATAAACGGATGGGATAGTTGTACTTGTTCCCTCAATGGAGAGAAATTCAACCTCATCTCCCATGTCAATTTTATATCATGCTTTCTGAACCACTGCTTGTTAGTTCTCTGTGTGTCATATGTACTCTCAGTGCCATATGAGAGAGAGTTTGCAATTTGAGGACTTAGAACTTGGTGTAAAATGTATGTTTTTTGCAAAAATCTATCAAAGTGAGCAAACTTAGACGAGAGACACATGCCAGGAGCTAAAGTTTCAAAGATGCATAAGATGAAGCTCCTACGGAGCTTGGAGTCTAGTGAGGGAGACAGACAAGTAAAGAGATACAATTTCATCATAATTTAGTAAGTGTTATAAAAGAAGTAGGAACTGGAGGCTAAGTGAACACAGAGAAGGACATTTACTCCATCTTGAGGGTTCAGGGAAGGCTTCTTGAAGGATATGATTTATTACCAGTCCTGGAAGGATGATTTAGAGGCCACTGTTAGAATAGACTAAGCCTTAATCTTTCCTCCTACCCTTCAGTAGAAACCCACTTAGTAGGGAAACCTTCACCAAGCCTCAGTTGAGTATCAAATGCTAATTTTGGGGTACATGCTGGTTATTCTTCATTCTATCCCTCAAATTATTTGTGCTATCTTCACTGGGAGGCTAACCTCTAGAGGCTGCATCATTTGAGCTCCGTTACCCTTTGGCTTCAGTGGGATTTGGCCGATGTGGAAGCACCAGCTGAAGATCCCACGGAAGAAGAAGAGGGACTGGAGTATTTATAACTCACACTGCTCTCAGATTTGTTGCAATTATGCTGGTCACCATATCGTCCTAGGACTAGAGCTTCTGTTGGGGACCCTCTTCCTTAGCTGCAGTTCACCACGCGGCTCTAGGCATACCATTCCCACCTTCGTCCTGTTGCTAGTGCCCAGAGGCCTCAACACCCCTTGCTGGCTCCCTTAACCCTTCCCAACCTTCTCTAAATTCTTCTCTTATTAAAACAATTATTTACAGATTCCCTTACAAAGGCACCACCTGTTTTCTGTGGGACCCTGACTGAGAGAGTACGAAAGAAAGAAGAGCTTGCCTGCCGCTATACCACCTGTAACATGTGGCCTCGAAGGTTCTGTGGGAGAGAAGGAGAGGCGTGGAACCGCACACTGCAATTAATAGTCTGGGCCTACAAGTAACAAAGTCACTTCTGTTCATCATCCATTACTGAGAACCAACTTCTGCCTAAGGAACACAGGGGTTCATGGCAAGACTTGTGGAAAAGGTGACAGCTGAGCTTGGTCTCAAGGAATAAGAGGAAATTACAGATGATAAAGGAAGGGAGGGTGTTCCAGACAAAGAGGAGGACATGTTTAAAGGGAAGGTAGCAAGAACAAGTGGGAGTCTTCAGAGCAGTGTACATATTTTGGCATGAGTCGAACTCTAGGAGGTTAATAGAAGTTGGTGAGAAGTGCACCAGGACAGGAAGGCAGAGGCTCCATGATGAAAGGCTTTGCTTGTCACGGTTAGGATTTGGGGGTTCATCCTAAAGTTTATGAGAAGACATTATCGGGTTTCAAAGATGGGGAAAGTAACATTAGAAACATTAAATTTTAAAACCATTATTCTCCTAGCATGAGGAGAACACATATCAGAACAGAGTGAACCAGAAAGCAAAGGGGCTCTGGCTTCAATCTGGACACAGATGGGAAAGGCCTGAAGTGAGTCAGCAGCGGTGGGGGCAAATAGCACGATGGACTTGGCATGACTTCCAGCCGAGACCAGCAGCTCTACAAACTTGAGAGGAGGCGGGACAAGTGAACTTTGACCTTTAGGGTTTCTGACGGGTGTCCCTCGATAAAGCACGGTACATTCCCTGAGACAGCACAGAAGAATAAGAACCAGAAGATAAAGGGGACAGTTTGAGACATGCTGAGGTTGAAGTTTCTGCAGGATCCACAGGAGGTGATGTTCAGTAACTAACGGGAATGGGATCAAGGCCTGGGTGGAGATAAAGAACTGGGAGTCAAAAAAGGTGGTCATGGAAGCCCTGGGGATAGGCACAAGTATCCAGGAAGAACAGATAAGAAAGCTCAGGACGCACCTGGATGAGGCCTAACAGAGAGGACACAACTAAATAACAAGCTCCAGAGGAGATGTTGATAAATAGTGATCCTGGAGTGCAAAGGAAATGCTGGGAAGTGATAAGTGGGTCAGAATGAGAGGAGCATGAGGGTGAGGGAAAAGGAAATCCCATCAAACCATCTGTCTGTGAGTGGAAGAGAGGGATAAACAATGCAATACACATTGCAGAGAGGTCATCAAAAGTCAGAGAGATGGGATAACTAAGGCAGAAGGTCTGAGAAATTCGGAATCAGCAGGTTAGAGAAGCCTGAGTGTACAGTTGTGAAAACACTTTGGTTAATACACCCCAAGTACAAGTCTGTGGGTCAGTGTTCTTCCTTCCCAAAGATTACCACAGAGACTGCCATCTGTACATTTCTCTATGGACTGATGGCCCATTGTATAAAGCAAATTTGGAAACTTGTATAAAGTTGTATAAAGAAGTTTTGGAAATTTGATGAATTTGGAATTGCTTAGGCAGCAAATCTAAAAATCTCCAATGTTTTTAAATTGAGGACTGGAGACCTAATCACACAGCAGAAACAAAACAAACCACCAAAAACATACACAAAAGATGAGAGTACCAAAATCAGAAGATGTAAAATAAGGTACAAAATATAAATTAAAAATTATTTGCTTCAATTTACTTACTAAAACACAAAAGTAGTAAATAGAAAATGATTGTATTTCTTTATCAAAAAGTAAATAGTCCCAAACCAAAAATATATCATATATGAAAAACCTATACAACAAGAAGATAGGAAGAATTTATTAATTAAAAAAAGGAGGAATAAAGATCCACCAGGAAAAGGCAAAGTTAAGAAAAGGAAAATGGATATTAATATCGTGGAAGGTAGAATTTGAGAAAACACTATATGGCATAATTGAGGCCATTTTGAATTGTCAATATGAATAATGAAATTATGGTCGACACCAACTTTATATAATGGGTCATTCTCATAAAAAAGCAAAACAAAGTGAAACACAGGGAGAAACTCCCAGGAACCCAGCTGCCTGGGGGATGAAACAAAGCACTGTCTGTCTGTGTGGTAAGTACAGGTCATCGGTAGCCCGGAATGCTATACCTACTACTTGGAACCTTCTACCTCCTCACCTTCTGCTCCACAGACAAGACATCAGCCCCGGCTCCCCTACATTCCCCTGTGTGAAGCACGACAAGCCTGAAGATTTACGAGGCCCAAACAGTTACTATCAATGAGAGAAGTCACCAAGTTGAGAAAGGCCCATGCAAAGGGCACAGGCAGTACCCAGCCCCAGACAGTTTCGCCCAAGGAAGGAGAACAGGGCTGGGAGCAGGGAAGCCAGAGCCTCAGATCTGTAGGTGTCCTCTCAAGGATTCAGTGTTGGTCTGCTTCACTGCAAAACAAACTAAGACTCCACTCGGTGATGAATCTAGTCCGTAAGACTCCAGTCCGGTTCACAGCCTCCATTCTAGGCTGTATCTCTAATTATGGAATTTTCGGTCTTTGTCTTTCAATATATACACAGCAAACTCCCTCGAATATAACTGGTAATCAAAACACTTGCCGAATGAATGACTGCGTGAATGAATGGAATCTTATCCGCTTTCAAGTATGTTTTGGTCTAGTTAGGAAGAAAGATAATCAGTGATAAAAATAGTATGATAAATGCTACAGAAAGGCCATACCGAGAATACAACGGAAGCCAGAAGAAGGATCCCTAAGTCAACTCTAGAGTCTCCTTCCCAGAATATTTTTGTAAAAATCTCTCTCAAGAGAGCAGTGAATACACAAAAGAGGAGGTTTATTTATTACAGTATCCTCTAGTGAAGTGAGGTTGAGTGAATTTGATTTACAAGTAGCAACATGAACAAATATCAAAAAATAGTATCAGGTGAAAAAAACAAAGTCAGAAACAGATTCCTAGAGAAAAATACCAGTTACGTAAAATTTTAAAGCACACAATTACTACACATGCATTTTTTCCCCTTTTTTAAAAGACTATGTACATGTGTTCCAAAGTAAAAAAAAAAAAGTACTGAAACCTCAGGGCAGCATTTATTCTTGGTGAGGAAGGGAATGGGGGATGGGGAGAGGGCTGGGCTTTAATTATATTTGCAATATTCTATTTCTTAAGAATATTAAGAATATTTCTTAAGAAACAAGATATGAAACAAATGTACGGATATATGTTGGTACTCATTAAATTTGTGGGGTAGGTTCACTGTTGTCTGCATATTGAATATTGCTCTCTGTACAGTGTGTTTAAAACATTCATAACTAAGAATAATAATTACAATGCCCATATTAGAAGAAGGAATTGGGGAGTTAATTCTGAGACCCTGCCGGTTATGTTTTCAGGGTTAAGAAGTGAACGAAGCAATGAAATGCTAAGCCTTACTGTGCAGCCCTGACACACGTTTCCTACTCAGATCATTTCAGGGACCTAGAGGTCTGTCTCGACCTTCCCCAAGTCCTGTTTCTGTCTGTCCCCAGCTCCTGCAGCCCACGGACTTGGCTGCTGGCCACACAGGACCTCAGCAAGCCAACTCCCAAGTCTAGACATGGTCACCGGACAACACACAAGGCCATGGGTGTAACAGTAAGAAGATGTCCAGAGTGGGACCCTGGGTCCTCGCCTGTGTCCAGGCCATACTATTTTTTTTAAGATTTTCTTTATTTGAGAGAGAGGGAGAGTGAGCAAATTCTTAGAATTAATTTTGACCTATGATAAAACCCTTCAAACAGTAGATCTTGCAACAGACTTTGAAGAGCTTAGGCAGAACATACTCCATTCAGTAATGAGTTGGGAAAAGATGGAAGAGTCTACTTCTGAAAACACTCACTGGAAATGTTTGAAGAAGAAGGGAGCAAAAGCCTGGAAGGGTATCTTAGAGGAAATTTGAGTGCTGGGTGAGGGGTTGGACTAGGTGTCCTTCAGTATTTCTTCTAACTAGGACCTCTCCTGAGACTCGGACTGTTGGTAGAGGAGCCAGTCCATCATCAGTCTACGAGTCATTCACTCCAGCAGGAACTGGGGAAGTAAAAGGGAAGAGACATGGTAAGTAGCTTTGAGGAAGTTTGTTTAACAGAGAAAACCACTCAACCCTTTGGGCAGTCCGACAAAAAAGTCAGCCAACTTGTTCTAGGCTACCCTGATAAGAAGCAGAAAGTTAAGTGAATGTTATGCAAATACCATGCCAACGGCAGAAAGGATTTTTTTTTTAAGATTTTATTTATTTATTTGAGAGAGAGAGACACAGTGAGAGAGGGAACACAAGCAGGGGGAGTGGGAGAGGGAGAAGCAGGCCTCCCGCCAAGCAGGGAGCCCAAGGCGGGGTTTGATCCCAGAACCCTGGGATCATGACCTGAGCTGAAGGCAGATGCTTAATGACTGAGCCACCCAGGCGTCCCAGAAAGAATATTTTAATAACCAAACCAATATAGCAGTAGAATAAGCTCCCCTTATGTAGGAATGAGTATCCTTTTCTTGGAGGAATTCCAGAAAAGAGGTCAGATGGCCAATGGCTTGGGATGCGGTCAGATGGATTTTTATCTTCATAAGAAAGCAGGGTCACATTTAGAGAGGTCATACATTCTGGTTTTCTCAGGACAGTTGTAGTTTGCATCTTTTGTCCTGTAAAATGATTACTGCCCCATTTCATTTTTTAAAATGTCCCATTTTGAATGATAAAGCCTATGGTCAGCCTACTTACATGAAATGGCTCTAAAATCCCTATAGACTTTAATAATCTTGCTCCGTGTTTTACCTGGGGTAGGAACTTTATAAAAGATGGGACATCTCGACTGGGTTAGAAGAGGGACTTTCTAGTCCCTTTCAGACTGAAGGAGACATTCCCCAAGATCCCACTGAATCACCTCTTGCATCCCACGAGTCCAACTACCACTATCTGAAAAGCTCTCAAACCCATTGGTGACCTACTAAGACATGAGTTTTCATCACACTCAGCACCTTAATGTACTAAAGATACTCCTAATACAACATAGTTTGTATAGTTTTAGGAAAAGGACCTTAAGAGTTTGTTAGAGGAGAACTTTCTGACAACATATCCTTCCCTAGTAAAAATTCATACGGCTAGAGTAATCAAATTAAAAATTAAATACACATATTAATATTACGTATTGATTTACAAGAAGTCATGTAAAGCTCCTTGGTTTTATCACAGAACCTGCAGAGTTGTGTCAAGAGGGGAGAGCCTCAGCTCAGTCTCACGATGTAATGAAAGGTTACAGTTCTTCGGCCTGGTGCTATATACTTTTTTGCCTTCTTAATACGTATTTAAAATACTAATAGGGCCTTCAAGTAGGAAAGTGAGTAGGTGTCTGAAATCTGAAACTTACATTTTTCTGTTGCTAAGTGATATTTTTGACTAGCAGAGCTGAAGAAGGGTCACAGACTTTAACACGTATCCAGAGATTTGTCGTAGCTCTCCGCAGGGTCCCCGTGGGGACATGGGAGGATGAGGACGATGTTCGTGGCTACTGCCTAACAAATTTGTTGGGAGAAATCACAGTAGATGATGAGGTAGAGGAGTCAGAAACTAGGCCAACCTGTCCCTGCACGGATGCGTGTGACACCCTTGGGTGCCATCTGATATAACTCACCTCTTGTCTCGGAGTTCAAATTCCAGTACGGTTCAGAGCTGCAAAACTGCTGAAACGCCAGGGGCGTGTAACCCAGCTGGGAGTGCGGCCTGAGGGCCTGCGCACCTGGCATCGGCTGGGTGCGCATCTGAAATGCAGAATCTTGGGCTCTACCCAAGACCTGCGAGACCAGCATGTGCATGGCGGCAAGATCCCAGGCAAAGTCAAAGCCACTTCGGAAATGTCGGAATGAAAATGTTCTCATGATGGAAAAAAATAATGAGACTCTGCGAGGCGATGGATGTTAAGTGATTGTGGTGATCAGTTCACAATAGACACACAGGTCATATCATTATGTTGTACAGCTTAATGTCCTACTCTCAGTAAAACTGCAGGGGCCTGGGGGGGCCGGGGGATGGGAGAAGCATGAGGAATGGAAGCTCACTCTTTACCCAAAGCCTAGAGGCATGGATTCACATCTGGTCTCTTGGGTTCACTATAATACTGAAATTGCAGGACTAAACCCGATGTCGTGACTGACAATGAGGAAGGGACCCCTCTAGGCTCTCACTATTAGTTACTCACCCTGAATAAAATCTGTCCAGGCCCCGGTCAGGCCCCAGGAATTGGTTCCTCCATACATCCTTTGCAACCTTTTAGCTTGAATGGCTGTCCTCCATTCTTAGAAAACATGCACAGACCTTGGCCCAGAAAGACCGGCTTGGTCCGTGACCACATCTCCCCACCCTGCACCTTCCTTCTGAAGATTTAGAAAGGGCTTTTGCCTCAAGATAAAAATAATCAGAAAAGCAGAACCTGTCTCTGTATTTTTCACACAGCCTGCTTGGGGTTTTCGAAGAGCATGAAATGCAATTAACACCGATGTGAAATCCGCATTTGTTCATTATGAGGTTATCCAATGCTATTGTTACCTGACCTATAAGCAGCTGTTGTCAACTAATGTAAATTGTCACTGGGATCTGGAATTATTATATACAAGTCAAATAAATCTGTCTTTCAGATTGGCGTGTTACAGAATCCTTCCCTCCCCAGCTCTCGACCCCTCACCACAGTCAGGTCATGCAATAGCTACGGTCACACATCTCACTTTTCTTTATGCAATTTCTCTCTATTTTTTTTTTCCCCTGAAGTTCTGCTCTATTAAACATTCTTATTCTTGCAACCCAGGATTTTGGGCCACTGAAGACACAGTAAAGAGGTTAATCTGAGCTGAAATAGATCAGATCTGTTACACTCATTCTGATTTATCTGACTCCTATACTGGTTCACCAGCTTGAAATCTTTGGCACCGGTTCAGACCATGTCTCTGGTAGAGAAGTTTTTCTTTCCTTCTTTCTTTCTATTTTTTTTTTTTTAATTTATTTTAAAGGTTGCTCTGTTTTCATTACAGATGATATGGTTGGATCTCAAAGTGCCACAAAGTAAAATGCATATACTAAATGTGATAGATATTTTTCCCCCTGGGGCCATAAAAATGCTTAAACAAAAGCAATTTAAGGAGCTCTTTTCAAACTTCTGGGACACACACTGGAAAATATATTAGGTTGGTGAGACCTATTTTTGTTCTTGGGTGCGGAAGACCCCGAGGCAGTAGCTGTTTTTTTGCGCGTGCTGTTATTATTCCCACCAGGATAAATCCAGATGGGCAGCGTGCAGGACAGAGATGCCCTGGTATTCCACTTGGGCTCTCGGGCTCCTCGTCAACGGAGAGTGTCAAGGCTGGCTTGAAGAGGAAGAGCTCAGCGACCGAGAAAACCAAGAGAAGGCAGAAATCCTGCCTTGAAGGCGAAGAGGCAGAAGGGAAAACAGGACCCAAGCTGGAAAACCCCTTGCCCTTGGCAACGGAGTCTGCCCTGCTTCCCAGCCCCCCACGCTTCCCCAGGATTCCGGAGGTCATGCTGGACTGTTTGATTAGCAGAAACAACGGATTTGAAGAAGATGATTCAAACTGGATATGGATGGGAGTTAAATACACAAGCGTAATGAATCTAATTGATCATAAAACAATTCTTCTGGTAACGCAGTCTTTGCCACTGGTGAGTTTGGCTTTGAATTTCAAGTAAGCAGACTGCAGGATAACTTAAATTTGAATTGTATTGATTACAACATGGCCATCATTCTCTGTGGGGCTCAGCATAATATGTGCCCACAGGGGACAAGGCCCTGCTTACAGTGTGAGGCCTGCTTCCAGTAGCCTAAGGAGAGAGAGCACCTTCTGCCCAGGGCAAGCGTGGCACCAGAGTCTGGAGTGTCTGTCAGTCATAGAGCCTTATGTCCACAGAATTTCTCTCCCAGCCAGAGACAGACAATGCAACATCTTTGGGGCTCTTTACTTTACACTCAGAGAGGAAATATTTAGAAGGTAGTAAAGCACTGACTCCCATGTTTCCTTCAGGGTCTTATGTCTTTGGAGTCAACAATAGCTTTACTTTCTGGAATACCAAGTGTCGGTGAACGAGTACCTTCCCATGCCTTGGGCTATGGAAGCTGGATCTCAGGGCCGGACAAGGAGCAGATGCATGACTCCCTCTTTCCTCAAGAAGAAACCTTGAAACCCTGATACGTCACTCTGCCAAACAGTTTTCCTTATTTCCCTGAGGTCCGGAGATCTAAGGCGGCTGGTCACAAAGGTCCCACTAAGTAAATCCTCCGCACTTGTGGCTCTGCTGTGTCCAAAGTCCTGGTTGTTTCCAGAAGAAAAAGCAGGCCCAATTTCCTCACACATTAACAATTGTTTTGAATCCACTTGTCTGCCTAACTTCAAAGAAAGCTCTGTTGACAAGTTTGTCCCCAGGATGTTTTCACTTGGCCCGTAAAGTCCCCGTGGCTGCAGAGACTCTGACAAAGGTGGGGTCAGGTGTCCTCCGCACATCTGTCCTCTCCACCCAGAGCTCTCACTGAAGGGGACACTCGAGCGTCTCATCTTCGCGTCTGTGAGACACAAGTGCGAGGGGACATGACTGACAGATTGCCATGTCAGCTCTGAGGCAACGGCACCGGCCTCGGGGTCTTGAGGACTGTTTTGTTTGCTTTCTGAAAAGATGAAATCAGCTGGGAGGAACAGCTATTTGGTTGCTTTTCAAAATGCTCCTCAAGTGAAATAGAGTGTAAGGTCTTTACAAATACTACTGTGACTACTCGGGAGTTTATGGGGTAACACAGATTCATCACCCATCTGTCGTGACTGGAAGTATCAGGCCCCACAAATCCACTTCTCTGCCAGTGGTTGTGTTTTATTACAAAGCGCATTCTCTTTGTGATTTCTGCAGGTGCACAAAACTGGGTTGTCAACGTCTTGCACAAACACTGTTGACCCTAAACTTATTTACAGGTCATTTCCAAAGGTTCATCTAAAAGTTGATTTTTCTGGAAGTCAGAACCATTCTACAGAGAAACGAGACTAGAAATTAGGCTTAGGGTTCCTCAAAAATCTCCTTAAGACATAAGGTATTTATATACTCTTCTATGTTTCAAACAAAACATAGTTAACAACAAAATGCTTGAAGAACTTTTGCTACTCTGAATATTACTTTTGATGAAAACACATTTTTTTTTTCATTAGAGGAAGATGTGGAAGAGCCAGTGGCAACTTTAGTGTAGATATAAATAATTGGACACTTTCTAAGTCTCTAGGATATAACGGCAATTAGCAAATTTCAAAATTTGTGGTGTTATTTACTTAATCAAATGTGTTAACTAGTCATACTTATCAGACCATATTGGGCTCCTCTCCTTCCTTTTTTAAATCTTAATTATAACAACAACAACAACAACAAAAGCCAAAGAAAATAAGAGGAAAAGAAAAAAGGATTTTTCTTTCTAAGATATCTTAGGTGAAAGACAATTAAAAATGTTCCAAAAAGGCAGTTACACAAGAAAATGTGTGTTATTATGAATAAAGAAAATGACCTGAAATTTTAAATGAGCTCATCTGTGGTGAGTGAAGTTGTTGACAATCACTGGGTACAGCCTGTGCATGGCCTCCTTACAAGAAAGAACATTGTGGTAAAGCAGCTCTTCTCATGGTGGGGCTCTCAGACCAGCAGCTCACCACCTGGAGCTTCAGAGAAATGAAAATGACTGGGCCCAACCCCAGACCTTCTGAAGCAGGGGCTCTGGGAACAGGGCGCCGCAATCTCTGAAGAGACCCTCCAGGGGATCCATGGTCAAGAAGTTCTGGGTTGGAGAGTTTCCTGTAACGCCCGCTAGGTGGCTCTGTTGGTCAGGACAGAAGGCGAAAGAAGGCAGTTGGGTGGTCAGGGGACAGGATTCAGGCTACTCCTAAGAAGCTGTGGAGGAGGGTGACCTATGGGCTGCCTCAAAAAAAAAAAAAAAAATCTTTTCTAAGTCACCAGAGAGAAACTATAAAGAAATCCACTCTCCTATATGGCCCACTAAAATTATGAGGCATGTCTAGGTTTGGTTTTTTACGTCTAGGGCTTGTTTGACAAAAGGGAATTTTTTATTAATATGTAGAAAACATAAAATACCTGATTTCCATACTGTAACATTAAATATTGCTACTATTACCTAAAAACATCACTTAATTGTCCCTTGACTTAGACACTTTGTGACAGAGTGATACCATGACACAACCAGCAAAATTAGGAATGAACCCTTAATACAATGTTGGATTCTACTGCACTCTGCGTCCATCCTTAGACCAACACTTGGCTCTGTTGGTCTACTTTTGAATTTGTCTCTCTGGTCTGACCCCTCTAGCCTTTCTCATTGTGACCCAATCTTATACTCAACCTAGAGCTTTTCTCATTCCCTGTTTTTACAACACAATCCTACCTTAGTCCCTGTGACTCTAGTCAGGGTCAGGTACTCAAGACTGAGGATGGACTTGGTCCATTCCATTGGACAGGGCATCCATCAGAGAGGGGAGAAAGCAAGAGCTGAGAACCTCCACCATAGCAGCCTTCCGACTGGGCACATTTTTGCGTCTATACTGAGGAGATACTATCATAGCTTAAATGTTCCTCATGGAACTCTGTAAATGCTTCAAAAGAAAGGCACTAGAAAGCTCAGTAGAAATAGTTGGAATCTTTTTGTTGTTGTTGTACCAATGGTTCTATAACAAAAGGTGTTCTCCACCCAGAAGGCATTCTTAACTGAATGCCTTCTAATAGACATAGAAGTCTATTGCAATATAGTTTTCCTCCAGAATTCTAGCATTTTTTTGTCATATGACTTGAAAAAATATTATTCTGAGAAATGTTCTCTGGTTTCATTGGACTGCCAAAGGTGTTCATGGAGGATACATATAAAGAAACACTGAATAACACTGAAGACACTGTGTCTACAACACATGTAGGTAATGCTGACCTCCCTGGGCCTCACCGAGGGACAGAAGAAACAGTCACCCAGGGACAGAAAGTGAGCTGAGTCCCCGGATGAGCTGATCGAGGGTGGTAATGTTCCCAAATTCAGCATATGTCTCAAGCCAGCAAGCAGAAAGTACTGTTCGTTCATCAAGAACACACCCATGAGAGCCCATCCTTGTCTCCCCAGAACTCTAAAGAATGTAGGCACTCAATTCAGTTAACGCATACTGCATGGGTGAAGAGAGTAGACATAAGTGTAACAAATGAAAACCGCATGCCAGATTGTGGGTCTACGACTTGAGTTCTTACCCTGTATAAATTAACATGCAACCTCCATTTTCGTAAAGGCCATGTAAGCACCTTACTCTTACTGCGATGGTTGGGGGCAATTATGGCATCACCAATGTATAAAGTACATCTTGCCGTGGGAAAAAGCATTTCCTTTTTCAGGATATGTTCAGGACCACGGGAGGTTTAATAGCTATAAACTAATCTCAAGCATCTGGTTCCTGAGCAGCAAAGTCCATAGCTCATCCCTGCCAAAGTCAGGTCCTGACAGTCTGCTAATCTTAGCCAAGAACATAAAGTTGAGAATTTCAGGGTACAGTTAGTAGCTTAAAAGAATCAGATCTTCCACACCCACCAGAAAATTAAAATTCTCTACCTTTGTACGGCTCAGGAAAAACCTACTAACAAGTGTTACTTTCATGGAAATAAGCCATGATCTATACCTCTTCTTAAGAATCAGTCCCTTCTGGGGCGCCTGGGTGGCTCAGTGGTTAAAGCCTCTGCCTTCGGCTCAGGTTGTGATCCCAGGGTCCTGGGATCGAGTCCCGCATCGGGCTCTCTGCTCAGCGGGGAGCCTGCCTCCTCCTCCTCCTGTCTCTCTCTGCCTACTTGTGATCTGTCTGTCAAATAGGAAAAAAAAAAAAAAAAAGAAATCAGTCCCTTCAAGCGTTACTCTTAGTGATTACAAAACAGATTTTCCTCTCTCTGTATTATTCTGTTCTCTCTAAACCCTCTTCAGGTGAGTAAGGGAGTATTAGTCTCTACAGCTGAGGAAACAATGCTTTTGTCCCTGTTTACATGACTCATTGGTCCTGGACTTTGAAGACCACACAGTCTGGTTTTTCAGTACGAGCTGAGGACTGTCACAGGGATGTCAAACAGTCCACGTGACTTTTCACAATCCTCTCCTCTCTCTCATCCACTATCAATAGTTGTCGTCTCTGGCAAGGAAAACAGCTGCTCCTGGAACAACTATGACAACAGAAAAGACCATCTCCCATCCCACTGCTTCGTGTTTCCCTATTTGCTTGTAGCCGGTGCCACTGACTCACCTCCCACCGGCCAGCCAAGGGGCTGGACAAGTTTCGCCACTTACGGATTTGAGACCGCAGCCCCCCCACTGAAGTTTTCCACTCTTTCTGCCACGGGTTGAAGGCTGACTACAAAGTATTTAGTACAGTGGGAAAAAAAATTCACAGGATTTAAGTTTCAGGAGGGAAGAGATATTTTATATTACGTTTGTCTGGTTTAACAGATGAGGCAAAAAGAAGAAAACGCATCATGTCCCTTAGAAGCAAAGACTCTGCTTCGTTTCTTAGTACGTGAGGAAACAGACGTCTTCTCACCAGTAGTGGACATAGCCTGTAAACTTAAGCTAAAAGCTGCATTCAAGTCAGTGTTGAGGATGGAGGTAGCGATGCTGGCCAAATCCTGCTTCCGTCCTCCCATTCCCCTGCGAGTAGGAGAGGGAGCCCAAGATGGGACGTGAACTAGATTCAAGTCACCCTCAGAGTCACAGCAGAAGTGAACGCTTAGGACCAGACGAGCATGACAGATGGGACTTTATTAAGATTTAGAAAGCAGAACACTTTCAATTAAACAGTAAAAAGTGGAAGTGACGGGCTAGAGTTGAAAGAGGAAAGGACCGTGAGGCCATTGGCTACTCACGCCGGCCAGAGCAGGTCACCTTCAGGAATCAGAGCAGCCTAATTCATGAAATTAGGAGTTCGATCAGATCCTGGAACACACTGGGAGACAAAGGGAGGCTGGAGCCCCATGTGGCAGGCTGCATTGGAAGTTCGAAAGTAGTCAGAAAGTTTCATTGAGAAATAAGAGAGGAGCTGTGGAAAAAGGCGTACGTAGCTGCCGTGAGCTGCACGGTGCTGGCCTTTGAGTACTAAGAGGGAATAAGGCAGCTGAGAAAGGCCAGGAAATCCATAAAGGAAAATGCTTCTCATTTCAGCTGCATTTAAAAGTAGGCTTTTGTTCTGATTTGGTTTGTTTTTCATTCCTACAGCACTGTGCAAATGACTGTGCAACTAAAATTAAAAAGGGAGAGGAGTCTGTCCATCTTGAACGTTTATCCGACTCCATAGCTCTCAGCTACTCCTCATTCCTGTCTCCACTCCCCTTTCTCACACTGCTAGAAGGCCTATGGGACAGGTATTCTTGGTGTTCTAGATCTGGCCATTCAGTGGTCCCCATTCCAGAACCTAACGGTGCACCTTACATGAGCGCCCGCAGTTCTGCTTGACAGAACACCTTTCCTTCTCTCCTCCGGTGGCGTGACTCCAACTACCATACATGAGTCCTACTGTGGCCACACCGAGCTCCAGTTTCCCCAGCACCACTCGGCTCACTGGCATACGTCCACACTACTTCCTACTACTGCTTCCCGGGCTCAGCAACTAAATCAAATACTCCCCCCAAACCCATGGCACAGGATACACTTCTGGGAGAACCTAAGATTGTGTGTGTACGAGTGTGTGTATAAATTTTAAAAACTCATTAAGATTTGATATTTGTCGATCAAGTTGCCCTGAAGTTTTGCAAAGCTCCTATGCGGCCAAGCCACAGATTTTGGGAGAAGCGGGGTGGGCATGAGGGGCTGGCTTACAGCCAGGGGCAGCTGTATAAGGAAGGCTGTCACAGGCTACTTTCCTGACCTCAGACTCTACCCTGGAAAGAGGAAGCAGATCCTTTTTCATCAATAGAGAAAACTGAGTTTCTGTGGGGTCTACTCACTAAGGGTTTTGACATCGTCCAATGAATCAAGTATGACTATATGACTTTTCTCTTTTCTGCACAGCATTTAGTAACCACAAATAACGGGACATTTTAAATAAGTCTACCAAAACCGTAAAGCTTCTCTGGTCGTAAATAAAAATACAACAATAATTGCTTCCTGGAGGGAGCGTAACACTGTGTTATTTATGTTGGGATATGACTACCCAGAGAGAGACAAATACATTTAGCATATTGTAAAATCTTCTTTCTCTCTTCCCAGAAATTTGTAGGAACAAGGAGGGAGGGAAGAGGGAAAAGAGTCATTTTTACACTCATTTTATATTTCGGTTTAAACATTTCTCCTAGAAAACACTTTGGCAAGCGGTGAACCTCTCTCAGCTGTCCTCAGGATGGGAAATACCAATCTATTTTATATTATCCTTCTCTCGATTAAATATTTCCTTGGGAAATTGACTAGAAAGCTTATAACCACCAAGGATAAAATAACTTTTTGGTGAGCGAGTTGCATCCCTGTGCTGAGGCAGGTCAACGTATGAGAAGCAAAATTAAGCGGCCAGGTGCAGAGTCTGTCAATGAGTTACTCGGCCCCTCAAACTGAGCAGGTAAATGAATAATTCGTGGAATAAGATTATCTCCTGCCAGAGAAGCATTTGCATGAATTTGAGGACGGAAGATCTCATCTGTCCCTCTCTCCTCCCCAGACCCCCCATGACTCTGTGAATGACAACGGATTACTTAAATGCAAGGTGATGGTGGCATCCCCTTAGTGCTGGGAGCCCATTCCCAAGCAAAGTGTCCCTGAGCAGCGCAGGAAGTAATCTCGTGGCACTGGGAGATTCGGGGAACCCTGTGGCCAGGGCAATGAAACACACTGTGTTTGGTCAGTTGGGTGGAAACTGCTTTAAGATGCGCCTGGAAAGCAAAGGGCCAAACCGTATTGTCTGTTGGGCAGCATGGCGATTTCTAATTAAAAATGAGGAAGCAAAAGGAGAAAGGAGGGGGAGCTCCAACTCTCACTTAAATACCTAAAATATGCTGCAGCGAAAAGGCCCCACAGAGACACGTGCAAACTGCTAGCTGCTCCCCTGCCCCGACCTTTTGGGAATTCAAAGCTCTGACCTGACCTGGCGTTTCTGGGTAATCCTTCCCTTGTCTGTTCCACATCCAAAGCACCATCCGTCCTGCTGGCCTATTTGCAGGGTCCGATCTGAAATAATCAGTAAGTAATGCGAGGAGTGGGCGTCTCTTGACTGCAGAACACGGGATTGCCAAGGAAACCGTGTGAGGTCTGATTTCAGGGCAGCTCTCCACAAGCAGGGGAGGCCACCAGATGGACGGGTCACAAGGGAGCACAGGAGGAAAGCACTAGAAGCTCAGTGTAGACCGGAGACTGTGGCCAACCCCTAGGATCACAAGGGAGAAGCAAAAGCAGCAAGAGGGAGGAGAGGAGCAGATAGTGTTTATAAGCACCTACTCTATCCCTTACACTGCCGGAAGTGTAGTGTGTATTTTTAATATACACTTAAACTTAATAAATATAATTCACTGTGCTAAGAACATTTGTTTACAGTGTGACTACATAGTAGCCACATAGAATGTTACTGGCAGAACAAAGGCTTAAATCTCATTGTTTCTTTCTTCGGGGTCATGTACTCTCCAGTGACAAAACAAATGCCCATCTTCTACTTCTCCCCCGCACCACAGAACAGAGATATGGCACCAAGGCCGGCCACAGCAGGGTGGGAATATCATAAAGCCTGGGCAGACAGTTCCTGAGGGCTTGGGAAGCATTTACACAGCTAAAATGTTAACACCCAAGTGATCTTAGAAACCGTTCCCTTCTATTACTCAGATGAAAGGAAAGATGATCAGAGAGGTGAAGCTACTTGCCTAAGGCCACACAGGCCGTGGAAGAGTGAGAGCTAAAACCCAAGAGACTGCATTCACAGATTAGAGAGCTCTCTGTACTGCCTAAGACTCCTTTAATTCAGTGTGTCGGAAGTTCTCCATTCAATATTAAACAACAAAACAACAACAACAAAAAACCTCGTTAAAGAAAAAAAAAAAAGGAGAGATTCAAACGTCAAGGGAATTAGGTATTCCAGAAGCTCTCCAGATTCTTATCTTTGGGTCACGAACTTTGTCTCAGTCTGATTCCGATGAGTTTGGAAAAATTCCAGAGGCCTCTGCACATGTGTGTGAAATGCATACACACACGTCCCGTTGGTAATAACTCAGCGGAATGACCATCAGGGCCACACAACTCCACACATCAGTCCGGCCTGGCGGGCCCTCAGCAGCGATTTATGGGACTACAGAGGGGAGGCTGTCTGGGGTGAGATTAGGAGCCTGGCAGGGGCTTCCGGCGGTTCCACACGGCCCCTGCTGTTGCTACAGCTGCCTGGCAGCACCAGCCCAGGGAAACCAGGCCGTGGGCAGAGTTTAACATCGTACGGATCTGCCCAGAGAAAGCACCACTCTTGCTTACTGTCACCAGATCACAGCAATGGGCTCAGAGAGTTCTTCCTGGGAAGAGAAAAACGAGTCTCTGAGTCTGTGATCACATGAGATGGTATGAAAAACAGAAGAGAGAATCCTTCTGGTGCCAGAGGCCTGGCCCCGTCCCCAGTTCGCTGTGGGTCCTTGGGCGAGTTCCTTCTCCCTGGGCCTCGGAGTGCCTACCTGTGCAGCTGGAGAGGGAGAGGATGATCTGGAAGGATCCTTCCCAGTGGCTGGGTCAATCAGTGTTTCCTGATTGGGTGCTCTGTCCTAGGGACACAAAAGTCCAGTGTTTACAGCTGGGGGCTATGTCCTAGGGACGCAAAGATGAACAAGGCCAGTCGCTGTGACAAGGAACCCCCACTGCGTGCGAGACACAGCACAGGGTGGTGTTACTTAATAACGGCAGGTGTCACTGTGTTTCAGGCACTCCATGGGCTTGACCCTCCTTAATCCTCACAACAACCTATTTTAGTCCCGTTTTACACAGGGGAAACAGGTTCATACAGAATAAGTAATTTGCCTAGGTCACATGTTTAATTAGTAAGTACATGCCTGCCTTTAGAGCCCTGAAGGGAGAGTCGGGGAAGATTATACAGGAAGCGTTATTTAATTTCTCCCTGAGATGTGAACGGTTTACCAGGTGGAGAAGTGATGGCAGAGAGGGCAAGGACACTCCAAAGGAAAGGAACAGTATATGCAAAGGTACAGAGGCACTAAGTATTGGAGCCATTTGGAAAACCACAGCTAGTCTGGTGTGCTGGAGTTCAGCGTGTATGAGCGGGTAAGGTGGGAGGCTGAACAGATCCTGGCCTGGCGAATGGCAGCTGGCATGCACTGAACACCTGTGTCCCCCTCACCCATGCCCCTGAATTCATACTGTGAAACCCTCACCCACAGAATGGAGGGGTTTAGAGAGGGGACCTCTAAATAAGGAAATTAAGTTATGTGAGGTCGTAAGGATGGGGCCCTGATCTGACAGGATTAGTGTCCTTCTAGAAAGAGACTACAGGGGCACCTAGGTGGCACAGTTGGTTAAGCGTCTGCTTTTGTCTCGGGTCATGATTCCAAGGTCCTAAGATCGAGTCCTGCATCGGGCTCCCCTCTCAGTGGGGAGTCTGCTTCTCCAGACTCTGCTTATGCTCTGTCTCTTGTCCATTCACACTTTCTCTGTCTCACTCAAAAAAATAAATAAAATCTTTAAAAGAAAGGACGAAGAAACAAACAAACAAACAAACCACAGAGAGCTCACACCCTCCCTGCTGTGAGCACACACAATGAGGAAAGGTCATGGGAGCACGTAGGAAGAAGGTGACTATCCATAAGCCAGAAGAGTGATCTCACCAGGATCTGACCTTTCTGGCACCTTGACCTCCGACTCTGGCCCCCAGAACTGTAGCAAAATACACTCTGACTGGGAAGCCATCTACTCTATGGTATTGTGTTATAACCGCCGGACGGATGGATACACATGTGAGGTCAGTAAGGATGCAGGCATGCTTGTAGCTCAAGGGGCTAATGTGTCCTCTTCAGAAGCTGTGTGGAGGGCTGCTAGAAGAAGGAGGTGATGGACCCAAGGACCTCTTAGGGAGCCCTCCCAGTGAAACAGGACTAGAACCTTGAGGGCCCAACCCAGGCACTGTCCTCAGTTCCTACTCAAGACACAGCTCGAAAGCCAATGCTTCCAGAGCATGTCCAATTCTGCTCAGATGCTCCAAGGCCCTCTGTGTCCATCCCTATCAGACATGTGTGACCCTGGGAAAGTTCTCTAATGTGTCATGAGTTACATGGTGAATGTCCCTTTCCGCTTTCCTGTCAGCTGATCAGTATAGATTAGCAGTCGGCTCACAGCAGCGGCCCATTAAAAAGGCTCAGGGAGAGGGGTTAAAACAAGCAAATGTTCCATGCTAGGTCAGTTCAGGTCTGTGCCCCAGAGATGGGAAACCCAGGCCAGGGACACACCAGACCTCTTATGTTTCTACTTGACTCAGCTCTTCTCTCCTATGTTAGGATTTCCCTAGGCCTCCTCATGAAAAAGGAAACAAAAAACATAAATGGATAAAAATCCAATACTGGGTCATATTACAGTTAACATACTTTTCTTCCATTTAAGGAAAAAGAAATCCCTTTGGCAGAGAAAGGAATATAAATATTATATTATTTACTATATATATATAAAACATGCAATATTTTATATATATAGTATAAATAATATTGCATGTTTTATATAGTATATACATTATATGTAATAAAATTCAGTCTTTTGCATGTGACTATCTTATTGTCCCAACATCATTTGTTAAGAAGATTTTTCTTCCATTTAATTATCTTGACACTGTTATCAAAAATCAATTCAACATATTGGAAGAACAAATGTTGTTAAAATGTCTATACTACCTGAAGTAACCTACATATTTAATACAATCCCTATGAAAATATCAATAGCATTTTTTTCACAAAACTAGGACAAACATTCCTAAAATTTGCAAGAAGCCACAAAAGACATCAAATAGCCAATGTAATCTTGAAAAAGAAAAGCAAAACTGGAGGAATCACAACCCAGATTTCAAGGCCTATTACAGGGGTGCCTGGGTGGCTCAGTGGGTTAAAGCCTCTGCCTTTGGATCCTAGGATCGAGCCCCACATTGGGCTCTCTGCTCAGCAGGGACCTCACTACCTCCTCCCTCTCTCTCTCTCTCTCTCTCTCTCTGCCTGCCTCTCTGCCTACTTGTGATCTCTATCTGTCAAATAAATAAATAAAATCTTTTTAAAAAAAAAAGCAAGGCCTATTACAAAGCTGTAGTAATCAAAACAGTATGCACAAAAACAGACCCATAGATCAATAGAAAAAAATAGAGAGCCCAGAAATAAACCCACACTTACATGGTTAATTAATCTACAGTAAAGAAGGCAAGAATATACAATGGGGGAAAAGACAGTCTCTCCAATAGATGGTGCTGGGAAAACTGACCAGCTATAGGCAAAAAAATGACACTGGACCACTTCCTTACACCATATACAAAAAATAAACTCAAAATGGACTAAAGGCCTAAATGTAAGACATGAAACCATAAAATTCCAAGAAGAAAGCATAGGCAATAATCTCTTTGACATCAGTCATAGCAACATTTTTCTAGATGTATCTCCTGAGGCAAAGGAAATAAAGCAAAATTAAACTATTGGGACTACACCAAAATAAAAAGCTTATGCAAAGGAAACAATATACAAAACAAAAAGACAACCCACCATATAGGGGAAGGTATGTGCAAATAAATATCCAATAAGGAGTTAATACCAAAAATATGTAAATACTTTATACAACTCAAAAAAAAAAAAAATCCAATTAAAAGTGAGCGGAAGGCCTGAATAGACTTTTCCCAAAGAAGACATCCAGATGGCCAACAGACACACGAAAAGGTGCTCACCATCAGTCATCAACAGGGAAACGCAAATCAAACAAAATGAGACACCCCTTCACACCTGTCAAGATGACTAAAACCAAAAACACAAAAAAAACAAGTGTTGGCAAGGAAGAGAAGAAAAAGGAATCCTTGTGCACTGTTGGTAGGAATGCAAACTGCTTTAGCTACTGTTGAAAACAGTGCAGAGGTTCCTCAAAAAGTTAAAAATAGAATTACCATATGATCCATTAATTTTAATACTAGGCATTTACCCGAAGAAAAGAAAAATGTTAATTTGAAAAGATATATGCTCCTCTATGTTTACTGCAGCATTATTTACAATAGCTAAGATATGAAAGCAACCCAAGTGTCCTAGAGATGAATGGATTCAGAAGAGGGGGTGCATATACACAATGGAACAGTACTCAGCATAACAAAGAACGAGATCTTGCCATTTGCAAGGACGTGGATGAAGCTAGAGAGTGTATTGCTAAGCGAAATAACTTAGAGAAAGGCCAATATCACATGATTTCCCACATATGTAGAATTCAGAAAACAAAACAAAGAAAAAAAGAGACAAACCAAAAAAAAAATTTTTTTTTTTTTTTTTAAGATTTTACTTATTCATTTGAAACAAAGTGAGATGGAGTGGGGGAAGGAGAAGCAGACTCCTTGCTGAGCAGGGAGCCCGATGTGGGACTCAATTCCAGGACTCTGGGATCATGACCTGAGCCGAAGGCAGACTCTCAACCGACTGAGCCACCCATGTGCACCCCAAAACCAAATTCTTAACTAGAGAGAACACATTACTGGTCACCAGAGAGTAAGTGGGGTTGGGGTAATGGCTGGGACAGGTGAAGGGGATTAAGAGTACACTTAAAGGTAATGAACACTGAGTAAGATATAGAATTGTTGGATCACTATATTATATACCTGAAACTAATATAAGTGTTTGTTAATTATACCTGAATTTTAAAAAATTTAAAAATTAACTGATCATAAATGGAAGGGTTTTATTTCCAGACTCTCAGCCCTATTCCACTGATCTATCCCTTTGTCTGTATGATAGTTTGATTACTATAGTAGGTAGTAACTTACTATAGTAAGTTTTCAAATATGCTCCATATTTGCGTACTAATTATATATAAATTATGTTAAACATCTTTGAGATATACCTGATTTACCCTAAAATCTTCCCATTTAATGTGTACAATTCAACAGTCTCTAGTATATTCACAGAGTTGTATAATCATTGCACCAGTGTAAATTTAGAAGGCTTTAACAATCCCCAAAAGAACCACCCTATCTTTTTAGCACATGTTTTCCCCCAGCCATAGCCAGCCACTGAACTACTTTCTGTCTCTACAGACTTTCCTGGGGGTTTTTTTTTGTTCGTTTTGTTTTGTTTAGATTTTCCTGTCATACACATTTCATATAAATGGAATCACGGGGTATGTGGTCTTTTGTAAAAGGTTACCTAACAGTATTTTAAAGGTTTATCCAAGCGGAATAATACTGAATCAAAATACTTTCTTTCTTTCTTTCTTTCTTTCTTCCTTTCTTTCTTTATTGACAGAGATCACAAGTAGGCAGAGAGGCAGGCGAGAGAGAGAGGGGGAAGCAGTCTCTCTGCCGAGTAGAGAGCCAGACATGGGGCTCGATCCCAGGACCTTGAGATCATGACCTGAGCCGAAAGCAGGGTTTTTTTTGTTTTGTTTTGTTTTGTTTTGTTTTTAATATTTATTTATTTGACAGAGAGAGACACAGCGAGAGAGGGAACACAAGCACAGGGAGTGGGAGAATGGGAAGCAGGCTCCCCCCTGAGCAGGGAGCCTGATGTGGGGCTTGATCTCAGGACCCTGGGATCATGACCTGAGCCGAAGGCAGAGGCTTTAACCCACTGAGCCACCCAGGCGCCCCCGAAGGCAGGGGTTTAACCCACTGAGCCACCCAGGTGCCCCAGTGCTTTGTTCTTTAAGGCTAAATAATTTTCCGTTGTATGGATATACCACATTTTATTTGCTCATTATGAATAATACTGCTATGAATGTTAGCCTACATTTTTATTTATTTTTTAAAAGATTTTATTTATTTGTTTCAGCGAGAGAGGGAGAGAGAGTGAGAACGAGAGAAAGAGAGAGAGAGAGAGAGAGAGAGCACAAGCAGGGGGAGGGGCAGAGAGAGAGAGAGGGAGAAACAGGCTCTCTGATGAGCAAGGGCCCAGATGCAGACAGAACTCAGTGCCAGGACCCCAGCATCATGACCTGAGGTGGAGGCAGATGCTTAACTGAGCCACCCAGTCACCCCTAGCCTACATTTTTAAACATATCTTTTCATTTCCTTTGGATATGGTAATTCTATGTGTAACAACTTTAGACACTGCTGAACAGTTTTCTAAAGAACTGTAGCATTTTTACGTTCCCACCAAGAGTGCAGGAGGATTCAAATTTTTCTACCTCCTCATCAGTACGTGTTATTATGTGCCTTTTTGATCATAGCCCTTTCCTTATAGTCATTGCACGCATGGCCTAGTGAATATATCTCATCGTGGTCCTCATCTAACTTTCCATAACAGCGGACATTTCTGAAAATCTTGTCACGTGCTTATTGTATATTTGTATATAACCCTTGGCAAAATAATACCTATTCAAACCCTCTGACATTTTAAAAATTGAGTTATTTGTCTTTATTTTGTTAAGCTATAAGAGTTCTTTATCTGCTCTGAATGCGAGGTCTAATCCCATAGACGATTTGCAATAGCGCGCTGCTGCCTGTACATGATCTGTGCACTCTCTTGATGGTATCACTTGCCGTGTGATACGTCTTTAATGCGATCAAGTTCTTTGTATCTATATTTTCTTGAGTTGTTGTCCTTAGCTGTCATACCTAAGAAATCACTGCCCAGTCCAAGCCCAGGAAGACGTACTCCTAAATTTTCTTCCCTAAGCTTACAGTTTGAGCCCTTACTAAGTATATGATTTACTTTGAGTTCATTTTTACGTAAGTGAGGTAGAAGGAAGAGGCTGAAAGTTTTTTGTATGTGGCTATCCTGGTGTCCCAGCATCATCTGCTGAAAAGACTTCTCTTTCCCATTTAATTATCTTGACACTGTTATCATAAATCAACTGACCATAAAGGCGAAGGTTTTAATTTTGAACTCTCAGTTCTATTTCATTGGTCTGTCTTGCTGTCATTACCACACTGTCTTGAGTGTTGCATCTGTGTAGTTAAATGTTCCACTTGCAAAGTTTATGTAAGTTATAACTCTTCTTTTTTCTCAAGATTGTTTTGCCTATCCTGCGTCCCCTGAATTTCTACATGATTTTTAAATTAGCAGGTTAATTTCTGCAGGGGAAAAAAAAAAAGAGCTTGGATTTTGGTACAAATTGCACTGAGTCTCTTGATCAATTTGAGGAGTAGGACCATCTTAATAATATTATGTCTTCCATTGCCTGAATGTGAAATGTCTTTCCATTTATTTCAATCCTTATTGATTTCTTGCAACAATGTCTTACAGTGTATAGTACATTTGTCTTTCCCTCATTTTGTTAAATTCATTCCTGTTTTTGATATTATAAATGGAAAAGTTTTCATAATTTCATTTTCACATTGTTCATTGCTAACGTACAGAAATATAATTCATTTTTGTATATTGATCTTATATCCTGCAACTGGGCTAAACTCATTTGTTCTAACAGCTTTTGTGGGGAGTCTTTAGAAATTTCTGTATGCGAACTATGTCACCTGCCAATAGAGACAGTTTTATTTCTTTTTCTTTTAATATGAATGGCTGAAGACAAAGCAGAAGGTAATATACCCTGCAACCTCTCCCAGACCCACTCCTGGATGGGACACTTGACATTCTTCCAGGAATCTCCTAATCTTAATGTTAATACCTCGCTGGAGGGGAAGAACAACCTTAACTTGACAATGGCAAGACCTCTGGTACCTCCTAGGTCCTCTTTAGCATATGAAAGTTCTTTTGAAACTTCCCCTTTTTTTTTTTTACTTCCCCCAATCCTTTAGTGTATAATCAGCCCCACCCCCCCCCTCACACCCCCAGGGCAGCAGCCCCAGGGCAGCAGCAATTTCTCCCCGCAGGTCCACCCCCCGAGCTTTAATAAACCACCTTTTTGCAACACCCCCCCCCCCCCCAAAAAAATGTGTTTTATTTGTTTTTCTTGACGAACTCTCCTGCCAGGATCTCCAACACAATGTTGAATAGAAGCATAAAGAGTGGGCATCTGTGTTTTATGGCTGATTTTAGGAAAAAACATTTTATCTTTCACCATTAACTATGATGTTAGCTGTGAATAGCTGATATGACTTATAAATGTCTTCTCGTCTCTAGGTTCTTTGTCTCCATCTCTGTGTGTCTCGCTATGCTTTTCTCTCCCTCTGGTCTTCCGACCTTCCCTTACTCTCCTCTCTTTTTTTAATCCCCCCCCCCCCCCCACCTTGAGGGAAACCTCTTGCTTGAAGTAGTCCTTCTGGGCAGAATGAGAGTCAGAGTAAGTAAGCTAACCGGTACAGTTCTTCCCCAGAATCCAGTTAATCCTTTTCTTTTTAGTCTCATCCTAAATCAAGCTTTGTTCTCCCAGGAATTTCAATTCTAACCTTCTACATGTGTGATACACCTTTAGTTTTAGACATCTAGAAACCTACAAAACTATTTTTGGTTAAGCTTCTTGTTATTGTTACTTTTGCTGTTGGGAGCCTATGAGTGACTTGATAAGATTTCTGCTTTAGTAATACGACTGCCACTGCCGTCATCTCTCATTTAAACTACATTAAAACAGTATATTTCTACTTGGGCTCTGTGCACTGAGGAAATCTTAGACGCGGCGTGCTGACTAGTAGGTACACTCTGGCTATACATACAGCACATGGAGAAAAATACCTTGCATTTCTATATAATTATGCTCACAATCCAAAATATCACTGATTAAAAATGATACTGTTTTGCTTATATTAAAACATCTATTCATATCATTAAAAGAAAAAAAATAATGGACTTACAGTACAATTGTGTACTTTGGAACTAATCCTTAAGTATTACAACTATAATTCCTTCTCTCGTGCCCTTTTGTGAATCAATGAGAGACTGTTGACTTTGTCATTTCACATTCTTGGTTTGGAGGACACACCCAGCATGTTCAAACTTGTGGCCTCTGATATTTCAAATAGAGTTAGACATCCTTTTCTCCAAAATCCTTTTAGATTTCTGAATGCTTTCTGTGTCTTACTTTTCCACCTAGTAAAGGAATCCCGCAAATAGAATGGCAGAGATAGAACTGTGGGTCCTGGGTGTTTAAAATACTGCCAATAAAAACAGTTACATGGATCAATGGAACAGAATAGAGAACCTGAAATGGACCCTCAACTGTATTGTAAACTAATCTTCAACAAAACAGGAAAGAATGTCCAGTGGAAAAAGGAGTCTCTTCAACAAATGGTGTTGGGAAAATTGGACAGTCACATGCAGAAGAATGAAACTGGACCATTTCCTTACACCACACACAAAAATAAACTCAAAATGGATGAAAGATGTCAATGTGAGGCAGGAATCCATCAAAATCCTGGAGGAGAACACAGGCAGCAACATCTGTGACCTCAGCCACAGCAATTTCTTACTAGACACGTCTCCAAAGGCAAGGGAAACAAAAGCAAAAATGAACTATTGGGACTTCATCGAGATAAAAATCTTCTGCACAGCAAAGGAAACAGACAACAAAGCTAAAAGGCAACCTATGGACTGGGTGAACATATTTACAAACGGCATATCAGATAAAGGGCTAGTATCCAAAAAATAAATAATCCAGTCAAGAAATGGGCAGAAGACATTAACAGACATTTCTCCAAAGAAGACATCCAAATGGCCAACAGACACATGAGAAAATGCTCCACATCACTCAGTATCAGGGAAATACAAATCAAAACCACAATGAGATACCACCTCATACCAGTCAGACTGGCTAAAATTAAGAAGTCAGAAAATGACAGATGTCAGAAAGGATGCACTGTTGGTGGGAATGCAGGCTGACACAGCGACTCCAAAAAATGGTATGGAGGTTCCTCAAGAAGTTAAAAATAGAGCTACCCTATGACCCAGCAATTTTCCTACTAGGTATTTACCAGAAAGATACAAATGTGATCCAAAAAGGCACCTGCACCCCAATGTTTATAGCAGCAATGTCCAAAGTAGCCAAACTAAGGAAAGAGCTGAGATGTCCAACAACTGATTAATGGATAAAGAAGATGTGGGGTGTATATATATATATATATATATTTACGATGGAATATTACTCAGCCATCAGAAAGGATGAATACTTGCCATTTTACATGGACATGGTTAGAACCAGGGGGTATTATGTTGAGTGAAATTAGTCAATCAGAGAAAGACAATTATCATATGGTTTCATTCATATGTGGAATAGAAGAAACAGGGCAGAGGACCATAGGTGGAAGGAGAGAAAAGAGAATAGGAAGTCATCAGAGAGGGAGAAAAACCATGAGAGATGCTTAATCAAGGGAAACAAACTGAGGGTTGCTGGAGGGGAGGTGGCTGCGGGAATGGGGTAATTGGGTGATGGGCCTTAAGGAGGGCATGTAATGTGATGAGAACTGGGTATTATACAAAACTGATAAATTACTGAACACTACATCTGAAACTAATGATGCACTATAAGTTGGCTAATTGAATTTAAATTTGTAAAAAAGGATAAAAAGAAAATAAATAAAATAAAATAGTGCCAATCAGTGGTGCATGAGTGGTGCGGTTGGTTAAGTGTCTGCCTTCAGCTCAGGTCATGATCTCCGGGTCCCAGGGTCCAGCCTCTCAGTTGGCTCAGGCACCATGCTCAGGAGAAAGTTGCTTCTCCCTCTTCCTCCGCCTCTCCCCCAACTCGTGTTTTTTTCCTCTCTCTCTCTCAAATAAATAAAATCTTTAAAAATAAAATAAAATAGTGACGATCAAAGATCAGTAGGCATGAGAATCATCTGGGAAGTTTAGTAAATTCATGAGCTCATTCTCAAAGATTCTACTTCTATAGTGAAGAATACCAGCTCTTAGCAAAGTTCATTATCTGTTTTGGGGGTGGGGGGTGCATGGTTAGACCATGTATCCAAACGTACCCTGTAGTGAGATGTGGCCATGTGACTGTGTCCTAGTTAATAGAATATGAATTGTCACTGTGTACTTGTTCCCAAGTTTTCCTTTTGCTCTTCTCCCTTTCTAGGTGCCTGAGATTGTGTACTCCAGAGTAACCTTATTTTCTCTTTCATTTTAAAAAATTGATGTAAAATTCACCCTTTTAACCATTTTGATGTTGATAATGCAGTGACTTTTATTTCATTCACAATGTGTGCAATCATTACCCTTACCAGAATCTAATTCCAAAATAGTTCAGCACCTCCAAAAAGACACACCTGTCCGTTATATGATCACCCACCTCCTCTCCTCTACACACCTCCTGGTAACCACCAGTTGGGTTTTTTATTTTTTTGTTGTTTTTTGTTTCTTTTTTGGTCTCTATGTATTTGCCTATGCTAGATACTTTATATCAATGGAATCATACAATATATGGTCTTTTGTGATTGTTTCCTATCACTCAGTATGTTTTCAAGGTTTATCTATGTTGTGGCACGTATCTTTTCTTTTTATGGCTAAGAAATAGCCCAGTGGACTAGAGTGCACTGTAAATAGTGGACTATTTTACTTATAGATAGACACTTTATTTCTCTATATGTCAGTTGAGGGCTATTTGATTTATTCTCATTGGGGGGTATTATGAATAATACTGCTATGAAAATTCATATAAAACCTTTTTCTAAACATTTATTTTTCAATTCTCTTAAGTGTACACCTAGGAGTGGAATCGCTGGGTCATATGGTAACTATGTGTAAATTTCTGAGGAACTGCCAAATTGTTTTCCACAGTGACTACACCATTTTACATTCTCAGCAACAATGTGTGAGGTTTCTACTTATCCACATCCTTCCTCAATGCTTCTTAATTTTTGCCATTTTTATTATAGCCATCCCAGTGAATATGAAGTGTATCTCATAGAGGTATTGATTTATATTTACCTGATAGCCAATCATGTTGAGCATCTTTCCATGCACTTATTGCGTTTGCATATCTTTTCTGGAAAAATGTGAATACAGACCCTTCAGCTATTTTTAAATTGCATTATATTTGTCTCTTACTGAGTTTTAAGATACTTTATATATTCTGGATCTTAGACCCTTATCAGTTAAACGATTTGTGAATCCTTTCTCCCATTCTGTAGGGTATATTTTCACTTTCTTGATAATGCCATTTCATGCACAAAATTTTTTAACTGTTGATGAAATCCAATTTAACTACTTTTTTTTTTTTTTTTGGTTGCTTCTACTTTTGGTGTCATCTTTAGGAAAAATGCTTAATCCAAATTCATGAAGATTTATCCTTGTATTTCCTTCTAAGAGTTCTGTATTTTTAGTTTTTACATTAAGATTTTTTTTAATCTATTTTGAGTTGATTTTGTATATGATCTAATTATATTCTTTTGCAAGTGCATATTCAGTTGTCCCACCATCATTTTTAAAAAAACATTGTTCTTTCTCATTAAATGGGTTTGGCACCCATGTTGAAAATCAATTTATTATAGAGGTTTTGGTTTATTTTTGGACTCTCAATTCCATTCCATTGATCTAAAACTCTATTTTCATGCTCCTGCTATACTGTTTTGATTACGGTAGCTTTAGAGTAAGTTTCTAAATCAGGAAGTGAGGACCCATCACTGAATTTCTTCTTTTTCTACATTGTTTTGACTCTTGGGGCCTCTTGCAATTCCATCTGACTTTTAGAATTAGATTTTCCATTTTTTTCCAAAACACCTGTTGAGATTTTCATAGGGATTGCACCTTATCTCCTATTTGCTTTGGGAACTACTGCCATCTCAACAATACTGATATTAATTATTAAAATCACTATCAAACAATTAACATTAAGCAATAATTAATATTATTAATTGAATCTATAACACAAATGTCTTTCCATTCATTTAGGTCTTCATTAATTTCTTTTGTAGTTTTTCATGTACTAGTCTTGTACCCACCTGGTTAAATTTTTTCCTAAGTATTTTATTCTTTTTGATGATCTTATAAATGGAATTGTTTTGTTCATTTCATTTTGTTTGTTCATTGTTAGTGTATATAAATACAAGTGATTTTGTATATTGACATTGTATGCTACAACTTTGCTGAACTTATTTACTATCTCTAATAATATTCTGTGAATTCTTTAGGGGTTTTGACATATAAAATCATGTCACCTATGACTAGAGATAATTTTACTTCCTTTCCAATCAGAGCGTCTTTTATTTCTTTTCCTTGCCTAACTGTCCTGGTGAGACGCTACAGTATCATGTTCAACAGAAGTGGCTGAGAGTGGATAGCCATATCACATTCCTGCTATTAGGAAGAAAGCTTTCAATCTTTCACCATTAATATGATGTTAGCTATGTATTTGCACAGATGCTCTCTATCAGGCTGAGGAAGTTCCCTTCTTTTCCTGGTTTCTGTAGTATTTTTTTATCATGAAAGGGTATTGGATGCTGGCAGACACTTTCTGTCAACTGAGATGATCATATGGAGTTTTTTAGTCTATTACTATGATGTAAATACTGATAGAGTTTCATATGTTAAACTATCCTTGAATTCCTGGGATATATCCTATTTAGTCATGGTGTATAATCTTTTTAATATGCTACTGGATTCCATTTACTAGGGTTCTTTTGGGGATTTTTACATCCATGTTTATTATGGATACTGGTCTGCAGTTTCCTTTTCCTGTGATATTTTACTTGCCTTGATATCATGGTAACACTGGGTAAGTGTTCCCTCCTCTTTTATTCTAGAAGAGTGTTGGAAACATAGATGTTAAGTGTTCTTAAAATATTTGGTAGAATTCACCAATGGAACCAATTGAAGCTAGGCTCATCTTTGTTGAAAGTTTTTGTTCGTTTCTTTTTTTTGTTTTTTATTGCTGATTCAATCTTTTCACTTGTTATATGTCTATTTAGATATTCTGTTTTTCTTGAATCAATTTTGACTATGTGTATGTATATTACCTACTATGTTGGTATATGATTAATAATAGTTTCTCAAAATACCTTTTATTTTTGAAAGAGGTAGTTATGTCCCTACTTTCAGTCCTTGTTATTTTGGGTCTTTTCTAAAGATTTGTCAAAAAGGAATTACAAACCAAAAATTCATTAATACTGACCTTTACATTTATCCATGCAGTTATTTTACCAGTGTTTCTATTTCTTTGTTTGGATTTGAGTTACTGACTACTATCATTCTATATCAAACTGAATGACTCTTCAGCATTTCTTATAGGACAGATCTACTGATAATAAACTCTGGGCTTATATTTATCTGGGAATGTTTTAATTTCTCCTTTATTTTTGAAACAAATTTTTGCCAGATACAGAATTCTTGTTTGATACTGATTTTCCTTCAGCATGTTCAATATGTCCCTTCCCATTGTCCATCATAGTTTCTGATTAGAAAACGGCTGTTAAACTTATTGAGGATGCCATGTATATGAGTCCCTAAACTTATTTTTTTTTTAAGATTTTTATTTATTTATTTGACACACAGAGAGAGAGAGATCACAAGTAGGCAGAGAGGCAGGGAGAGAGGGGGAGGCAGGCTCCCCGCTGAGCAGAGAGCCTGATGTGGGGCTTGATCCCAGGACCCTGAGACCATGACCTGAGCTGAAGGCAGAGGCTTAAGCCATTGAGCCACCCAGGCGCCCCCCTAAACTTATTTTTTTAAAAGATTTTCTCTCTATGTATTTTGACAGTCTGATTACAATGTGGTTTTATATAAAGTTCTCTGCATTAGTCTACCTAGATTTTATTAAGCTTACTTAATGTACAAATTTATGTTTCACCAAATTTGGAAAGTCTTTACACATTATTTTTCAAATATATATTTTGTCCTTTTCTCTCTCACTTCTTCAGGGATTTCTATTAGGGATAGTTAATATGGTTGTTGATATCTCACAGGTCTCTTAAGCACTGTTCATCTTTATTTCATTCTTTTTTCTTTACGTTCTCAGACTAGATAATTTTAATTATCTTCAAGTTTGTAGATTCTTTCTTCTGCCTACTCTATCTGTTGAATCCATCTAGGGAAATTTCCATTTCAGCTACTGTACTTTTCAACTGTGAATTTCTCTTTGGCTTTTTTACATAATTTCTAGTTGTTATTGATATTCTCTATTGGATGAAAGAACACCCTCATCATTTCCTTTAGACATATTTAAAATAGTCAATTGAAAGTCTTTGTTTAGTAAGGCAAATGTCTGGCCCTCCTCTGTGATGTTTTCTATTAACTACCTTGTGTATGGGCTATATTTTCTTATTTTTTTGCATGGATGCCTTCTAATTTTTCTGCAGGGAAATTTGAATATTATAATGTGATGACTCTAGAAATCAGATGATCCTCTGTCCCTATGTTTATTGTTACTGTAGCTATTATCAGTTTTTTCTTGAGATTTTATTTATTTATTGAGAGAGACAGAGAGGGAGCACACAAGCAGGGGAGGTGGCAGTCAGAGGGAGAAGCAGGCTCCTCATACAGCAAGGAGCCCGATGAGAGACGAGGCTTGATCCCAGGATCCTGGGATCCGACCTGAGCTGAAGGCAGATGCTCAATGTCAGTTAAGCCACCCAGGCATCCCAGCTACTGTTAGCTTAATGGCCTTTTTAAACGAATTTTGAAAGTCTGTGCTCTTTGTTATGAGTGGTATTGAAGCCTCTCTTCCATTAGCTTAGTGGTCAGCTAATTATGCAACAGATGTTTCTTCAAATGTATGAACACACAAACACCTCTATGCACATGTATGTGTGCATGCATGTGTGCAAGAACACACACCACCCAGTCTTTGCAGATGGGCTATGTATGTGTGCCAGGACATGCCTTTACCACTCAGACAAGCAGTTCACAACTGTGCTCTCCCCTTTAGATCCTGCTTGCGGCGTGTGAAGCTCAGCCAGAGGTAAGAGGTTAGACACTTCTCAAGTCTTTTCTGAATATGCACCCAGACTTGGGCATGTGTGTGGCATTCTAGGTTCCTAGGAATTTGTGAGAGCTTTATAAAGTCTTTATTCCCCAAAGCATCTTACTCCTCAGCCTTTCTTATAAAGAATTTTTCGGTAGTCTATTGTTTACCCCAACTATTATTCCTTGCCCCAGGTGACAGTGCCTAATATACTCTGTCTTTAAGTGTTTTTAACAAAGCCTCAGCCTTTTCCTTTAGGCATTTTTAAAAAGACAGCTCTGCAGAGAACAAATTATCCCTATTATCTCTCTTTTCCTTCATCTGAGAATGACTCAATGTCCCCCTATTTCCTAAACTACTTTCACTGATACAGGATACTGAATTAACATTACTTTTCTTCAAGCATCTGAAAAATAATGTGCCACTTCCTTCTGGCCCCCAAGGTATCTTACAAGAAATCCATTGTGGTATTATTTTATTCTTGTAGGTAAGCATTGTTTTCCTCTGGTTGCTTCAAAATTTTTTTGATCTTTAGCTTTCAGAAGTTTAATTATACTGCTTCCTGGCATGAATTTCCTTGTATTCTGTTAGAGGCTCACTTCATGAATCTGTATGTTTACATCTTTTGCCAAATGTGGAAAGTTTTCAGCCATTATTTCTTAAAATATTTTTCAGCCTTATCATCTTTCTCTTTCTAGGACTACTAACAAGAGTTTTAGGTATTTTGCTAAAGTTCCCCAGGGCTCTATGACTTTGTTCTCTTTTTATTCCAGCTTATTTTCTGTTTTTCAAACTGAGTAATTTCTATTGGCCTACCTTCAAGTTCATTGATTCTTTCCTCTTTCCCTTCCAGTCTGCTCTTAAACCTATCCACTGAGATTTTTCATTCATTACTATAATTTTTAATTCTAAAATTTCCATTTGTTTTCCCTTAGTATTTCCTATTTTTTTTTCTGCTTTCTATTTTATTTATGTGTTTCAAGTTTTTTTCTAATTTCTTTTTTTTTTTAAGATTTTATTTATTTATTTGACAGAGAGAGATCACAAGCAGGCAGAGAGGCAGGTAGAGAGAGAGGAGGAAGCAGGCTCCCTGCTGAGCAGAGAGCCCGATGCGGGGCTCGATCCCAGGACCCTGAGATCATGACCTGAGCCGAAGACAGCGGCTTAACCCACTGAGCCACCCAGGCGCCCCTCTAATTTCTTATTGAAGCATTTTTATCATGGCTGCTTTAAAGTCTTTATCAGATAACTCTAAAATTTTTGACACCTTGGTGCTGGCATCTATTAAGGGTCTTTTACCATTCAAGCTGAGGTAATTTAGGTTGAAATTAAAAGCATGGAAAACATATATCATGCATATATATATTTCTCAAAGGAAAACAAGAGTAACTATATTGATACCAAAACAAAGCAAATTACTAAAGATGGAGAAGAAGATTAAGAGTGACTTTACCAAGAACACATACCAGTTCTAAATTTGTGTGAGCAAACAACATTGCTGAAAAATATGTGAAGCAGAAACTAATAGAATTTAAAGAAGAAAATTTAAAGAAGAAATGGACAAATCCACAATTACTGTTAAAGACATCAATGTCCCCTTTCAAAACTTGATTGAACAACTAAACAGAAAATCAACACAAATGTAGAACTCAACACCACCAACCAAGAGGATCTGACATTTAAAGAACACCCCATATAGTAAGAGCAGAATACAACTTTTCAAGTGCCCACAGAGCACATATGAAGACTCATCTTATCCACACAAACCTCAACAAATTTTAAAGAATTGAAATCATATAAAATGTGTTATCTAACTATAATAAAATCTACTAGAAATTAATAATAGATATGAGGAAAATCTCCAAACATTTAGTAACTACACCACACCATTCCAAATAATCCATGAGTCACCAGAGAAATCTCAAGGGCAATTTTTATAAAATATATTGAACTGAATGAAAAATACAACATATCAAAATTTGGGAGGCTCAGCTAAAGCACTGCTGGGAGGGAAATTTATTACACTAAACATATACATTAAATAAAAGGGAAAGTTATTATGAACAATTATATGCCAACAAATTGGGCAATCTGGAAGAAATGGATAAATTCCTTGAAATGTATAAACCACCAAAACTGAAACAGCAAGAAATAGAAAATTTTAACAGACCCATAACCAGTCAAGAAATAGATTCAGGAATCAAAAATATCTCAACAAACAAGAGTCCAGGGCCCAATGGCTTCCCATGGAAATTCTATCAAACATTTAAAGAAGAATTAATACCTATTCTTCTAAAGCTGTTTTAAATAAAAGGAAAAGCCTTTAATCAAAAATCCAAGCTCTCACCTCAGAAACCTAAAACAAGATAAACTAAACAAGCAAAAGGAGGGGTGCCTAGGTGGCTCAGTAGGTTATGCATCCAACTCTTGATTTTGGCTCAGGTCATGCTCTCAGGGTCATGAGATGGAGCACCACAACTGGCTCTGCACTAGGTATGGAGCCTGCTTAAGATTCTCTCTCCCTCTGCCCCTCCCCACAGCTCACACACTATCTCTCTCAAAAAGAAAATAAAATAAAATAAAAAAAGAAATCAAGCTCTCTAATAGAAAAAATGGGCTAAAGACATGAACAGGCATTTCAGAGAAGAGGAAACTCAAAGGGCAAATAAACTCATGAAAACACATTCAACCCATTAGCATTCGAGAAAATGAAAATGAAGACCACATTGAGATACTCATTTGATAGGCAAAGATTAAGTATTTTAAGGAACGTATAACAGTAAGATTTGCCATGACCGCTCAAGGCCGTATTTGTGCAATGGTTGCAAGAACCCCACCATCATGACAACTACACTGCCTTCCAAGGAACTCTGATCCTTTTCCTTTCCCTTGCATGAGCTGGCCCTTGCCCCTAAACTCTAAACAGTATAGATATAAAATTTCTTGCTTCCCGACTCTCTCTTATTTGATCCTGAAAATCCTATATTCCTTCTACAGCAGAACTCAGAAACAAGAATTTTTACTCTCCGTATACTATCCAGGGAAGTTTAAGTCATCTTTTTTCTCCTTATAAATCATTTCACTCCTTTGCTGTTTGGATGAACTGATTATTATTTTTATTTTGTTTAACTTTTCTTTAACAACGTTGAGATTTTGACACTACTTTAATTCTAATAATGAACTTGGGCCCAAAAAAACAGCAGTGAAAAACCAGAGCAGCTCCCCACTTAGGACACTAATATAATAATTTCCCTGCTTTTCTGACATTATTCAGTGCTGTTCTACTTTCACTCTCTTAATATTATAATAGGGATCCTCAATAAATATATATGATTATCATTATAAAGCTTACATATTACCAATGTTATTTATGATATAGATTACAAGCACTTGTATTAAATCTGTTTCTATCATCACTCACTTACCTTGTTACTGTCTGAAAACATTAAATACACCTACCATTTTTTTTAAACTACTCTTGTTTGGGAGACGATAACTTCACTGACAGTAACACTGTGCTTGTTTTTTTCATTGCCTTATCTCCAGTGCTTGATACAGTCCCTGATACAAAGTGAAATCTTTTGATTGGTCAAATAAATTAATCCCATGTGGCTACCTTGTTTTAGTTTGCTAGAGTTCAGGAATCTCAATTGTTTTCCAATAAGAATAATAACTAAAAATGGCTAGTGATTTTTTTTTTTTAATGTTTACTTGTGTACAGAATTGTGCTAAGGATTTATATTCATTAGCTACTGGTCACTTCCACTAGTAAAGTATATTTAAATTCGTAATTTGACAGGTGAGGACACTGAAGCTTAGAGTAGTTTGGGGGACTTCCCAAATGCAGATAGCTGGTAATTAATGGTACCAGAATTGAAGCAAACCATCTGTCCTTTTTCTCTCCCTAGGTCTCAGCTCAACTAGGGCATTCAGCCTCGAAGGGTCATATGGAGGTGAGGAGTTCATCCCCTATGCACTCTTAGTTTGACCTCATAACTAGGAGACCAACCTCTTATTCAATTCGGCTGATAGCATATCTCTGATTCATCCTTCTCAGCAGGACACTGAGCTCCTTGTTGAATTTCCAAGAACTGAAAGGAAAAAAAAAATTCATAAGCATTTCTGGTCACTCAGACTTCACAGGTTAGAAGTCCTAAATGGAATCATATGATTAGATTGAACTCAAGATCATGCAACTTAACCATATCTGAAAAACCCCTTTTGCCATTTAAACTGACACATGTACAAGTTCTGGGAATTAGGATATAGCCATCTCTGGGGAGCTATTATACTGCCTAACACAAATAATTAACCCCACTGCCTATTTTCCATAAAGCATTTCCTCACGGAAAGTTCCCTTTAGCCATTTTCAGACCAATTAGATTCAATGTGTTTTTTAGTTCCATTAATCCCTCACTATGTAGGGAGTATAATAGATTCTGTGGGAGAAAATGAAACACAAGATGCATATACTATGACTCAAGACCTCAAGATTTTTACAACTTTGCTGGACATATGGGATAGAGAATTGACCAGACTTAGAAGAGTCTTGAGTTGTGTCTAGAATTAAATATGCAATGCAGGACTTTTACCCATTTAGTAATGTGAGGAGACATGATTTTAAAAGGATTCTGTCTCATGGACTACATGCAGCAAAATGCTAAAAAGGCAAAAATTCAATATTTTCAGTTTTCACTTTTACTTTGATCATGAGTATTTGCAGATGAAGAAACTGAATCTCCCAAAGGAAAAAATAACATATCCATGGTCATACAGATAATTAAGTTGAAGAGCCTGTATTTAAATCCAGTTCTTTCTGACTTGAAAGTACATGTTCTTTACACTTAAGCATCTAAACATCACTAAAGAGTCAACTCCAAAATTAATGATGACTCTTTACATTTCTAGGTGGTCATCAAGCCACTGTTCCTGAAAGAGCTATATCTCCTATGAGAAGAAATAGCCTCATTTTGCTTCTTTCTGTGTGAGGTGAGGTTAGGCGATGGGTTTTAAAAAACTGAGCTCTCATCTCTTTGAAAGTGAGGCACCGTGTTTTATTTAGTGTGTGTTGAACAATGGCTTTCCAGACACAACTGACAAGTTTTGTTTCTGGTTATTCATTTGATACCCACCACTTTAAAAACTGAAAAGTGATATGTTGACTTCAATTCGTTAACAACGGTATCTACAATAAATATAAGGTATGCTTGACAGATATCCTTTTTCAGTAACTGCTATAAAAACAAGCCTAATAGACTCAAAATTCCTCTGGAAAAATTAATCATACTGGATTAAGAGGAAGCATTTTATGATTTCCACAGACATTCCTTCCAAAGTACCTGGCCGCAGTTTAGTTTTCTTAGTAATATAAGAAAATATTAACTAAAATTCAACACAGGTAAAAGCAAAACCTGAGAAGAAAGAAAGCACGTAGAAAAGGAGAGAGCTCCACCAACCCCTGCCTCAAAGTAAGTGAGATATGAAGTCGTTGTTGTTGAGGAATTCCAGACTTGAGAAGCCCAACTTCTTTGAAATGATGTGGTAGAAAGCTGAGGACAGGAAATTAGCCAACCAAGAGAGTAAGTATTCTCCAAAGGCCACACATGTGGAAGACGGCAGGGCTTCTTTACAATGGAGAGTGTGTTTGGTAAAAAATACTCTGAAGTTTGGGGACAGAGAGAAAAGATATCGTAAATGCCCTATCTTTCTCCCAAACTCTTCTCTCTTCCTTTCACTCAAAAGAACTGCATTTTATTTTTTCAAAGGACTTGTGGAGTGATTTGTGTGCCTCTCCTAAAGGAGGAAGAAAGCCAAAAGTAGATTCCAAGTTGGCTACTAACTCACAAAATGACCCTGAGTAAGTCACTTAAATTTTTCCAGCCTTAGTTCCCATAGCTGTGAGTGAGCCAGGTGAACTAGATTAGCTTTCGGGCCCACTTCAAGTCTACATATATGTCATTTGAGTAATTCTCTACGAATAATTGTGGACAAGTCTGAAAACGCTTCTGATGACCAAACTGAAGGTGAGAAGTGAGGTGTTCATGGTTTTATATAATCCAGATTCAAAAATCAGCTTCTTTAGCGGACTACATACATGAGTTCCATTTTGATCAAGGTTATTTGCTGTGATCCAGCAAACTATCCCAGCAGGTGGAACCCATTATATTATTCCCTCTGCTCACTACAGGAATTTAGGAGTTCAAAAAAACAGCAACTTTTTTTCTAGCACTTCTGGACTTAATCGTCTTCTTCAATGTTCACTAGATTATTTAATTGAATTCTCTCTCCACCATTTATTCTATGAAGGGTACTTCACAGCCTCTAGCATTGTGCCTTCCCAGTGATATTTCTTAACCAAATGAAGAAGGGAAGGTGTGAGTAAATGAAGTTACTGCTTATAAGACAGATGGTTGCCCGGTTGACTTGATTTCCTGGGAGTTTCAGTATTCTAAATGCTGAGTGCTCTACTTTGTCATGAAAAACATTCAGGGAACTTGACCTTAAATGATGAGCAGGACAAGGTCCTAGAATTACCTTTGCTAATCAGTTGTACTATAGTTTACTTTTGTCCATGTCTCTTTTCTATACATCTTCTTGATGGTACATTATAGTTCAATCTTACAAATAATTTTCAAAAATCACAACTTCATGCAGCCTGCAAATGGGCAGTAACCCCAGTAGCATTTTCCAGGCCACTCACTTCCCTTTGCTTATTTTCTTTCCCTGCTCTATGCATCATTAATAATGTGAAAATGACATAAAACTAACAGGCCCTCAACTTCACACAAGTTCCAGGGGAAAAACTCAAAGAGTAAACCACAAGTCTCTTTTATCTTACGATGTATATTTAATTTCCCTTGACATCTTGGTCCCCCTTAGGCCTGTCTTGACCCTGTTCAAGTAAGTAGAAGAGACCGTGCTTATTTTTATGGCCCAGTTTTTTAAAAAGACATTTCTTTATTTTAGAGGGGGAGGGGAAGGTGGGGGGGAAGGGGAGAGGGAGAGGAAGAGAAACAATCTTAAGCAGACTCCACACCAAGTATGGTGCCCAATATGGGTCTTTTTCTCACAAACCTGAGATCACAACCTGAGTCGAAACCAAGAGTCAGATACACAACCGAATGTGCCACCCAGGTGCCCCATGGCCCATGGCCCCGTTTAGAGGACCTGTGGCTAACAGATGGAAGTGGGGATGAGGAAAATGTAGGTGGGATACATCCGGGTGTAGTGTAGTAACCTTTGAACTCTTGCCTATGCCTCCCAATAAGAAATAGATTTTCATGTATCATGGATACACACGCATTAAAGTTTCATGATAAAACACCCTGGATTCGTAGAACATTCTCTGATGTTTTCTATTCCTACTTAATTCTCTATTTCATCAAAACAAAAATTCTAGTTGTAACAAAATGACATACCTGGAAACTCAGTTTACAAAAGCCTATGGAGTAGAAATAAGGTTCTAGACTTCTATGCCAATGGATTTTCAGTCTATTTCTGACAATTATCATTGAAACCTTGAGACAGAAATTCTCTTAATCTCTTGCTACTTCGTTTTTCTCACCTATAAAACCAAAAAAATAAACCTACTTTACACAGCAGCTTTGAGAATTTCAGCAATAATGCTCCTAAAAATACCAGGCACATTATCAATGTTTTCCCTCACACACACCTACTGTATACATAAGCCTGTCTTGGTTGAGTTTCCCTTCAAAGAGATAGGATCAGGAGCAGAATGAGTTCTTCTCAGCCCCACATTTATAACTGGACTCAGACCCCACAGATGATAGAGCAGTCTACCGTCCAGCAAAGGAAACAGAGGGAAGTGACGGGAAGACTTAAGATCTGGAGCCCACAGCCTTCCTGGGAACATCTGTGGTCAACAGGGTGGGTACGAGCAGGTGGCTAAGTTCTGGACATGGAGCCAGGCTGCATTTCTAAGCCTAGAGAGCAAGGAATGTAGAAATGCTCTCCCCTGCCTGGCCTCCCCATCTGTGCCACCTCTTGTTTGTTCATCCACAGACATCCTGGACAACACGAAGGGGATCTGATATAGGTGTTGGCTTCCCTCAGCTGCACCTGTGCAGAAGCATTAGTTAATGTCTCACTGAAGGGCTCCACATGTTTCTTTTACCTCAAGCCAGCTTAGTGACGACATTCTCACATGCTCCCTTAATCCTGGCCCCCATAAATCCTTTACAAGCCCCTCCCTCCATTGTCCCTCCCATCCATCAAGAGCTCAGTGAAATCCCCTGGCATGTACAGTACATCTTTTCCTGAACCCATTCACAAAGAAGCCCTGTCATCACTGTTATTTTAACCACCATTCCTTTTCCCCCTTTGTGTTTGAGTGGGTGTGGCTGTTTGTGTGTAATGTGTATGGCCAGGGCAGAGGTGGTGAGTAAGAGGGCAGAGGGGTCCTCACCTGTATGTGTGCTGAGGATTTGAGAATGGTGAGGGAAAACTTGGAAGAAGTAAGGACGGCTAGGAGAGGCTATCTAGTGGGGCAAGTATAAGTCCTAATAGCTTTTCTGCGATCTTATTATTTGTCTCTAGACATGAACCAGACTGAGTTTAATTACTAACAGTGATTAGGATCAGTATGTCCAAATAACACTGCAAACCTAAAAATCTGCTGTTCTTATATCCAGAACAACTGAAATAAAAAAGCAGAATTGCTTTCTAGAGAGGCAGACTGGTCCTAAATCCTCCACCAACCCCTTGGTGGGGGTGAAGTCCTTCTCAATTAATTTATCTACTCTGGTATTTTTCAGTCTCTATCATGATCATCCCCCTAGAAAGAAAAAAAAATAATAATTTAGATTTTGTTACTGTAAATAATTTTATGCCATTAATAGAGATAACTTAACATTTACGTTATATTTAATTTTTTCTTTAATGAGAGAAATGAAAGCCTGAGCAATACTATCTTGTTGGACAGGACTGAGCTTTAGACCATTGTTATATCTAAGATTTTGTTCATCCACCAAGAACCAATTTTTGCCCCAATCTTGGGGTGCAATACTGCCCCTGTTGGGAAGACATGTTCTGCTCTGCTCTATTGTAGGTCCTGACCCCCAATTTGAGATGTTCTGTCTTTAGATCCTTCTCTCTTCCCTAGAGAGAGTTATAGATAAAGTCAGTAAGTGACAATACATCACTGTCTAGGAACAAATGATGTCACTTCATTGTCTTCAGAAACCATTCAAATTCTTATACTTTGTCTTCAAATAACTCCTGTCTTCAGTTTTGTCTTATTTTCAAATGAAAATATCTCAAATTTTTATTATAAATATTATGTAAACTTGTTACAAAAGATATTGGGACTTTATAAAGAAAGCTATAAATAAACCATCATTCATTATCTCACTGTACACTTTAAAATAAATCCAGACTTATGCACATAATCCCAATAGGTACATTTGAAAAAAAAGAAAAGTGAATCCTACATTTGAGTATTTTTCTGTAATCATTTTACTCTCATTTTACATATGTCACAAATATACTTTCATGACAGTAGAACAGACTGGGTTTTCCATTAGGTAAATACATCCTAAATTCGTTAATCACCTAATGACTGAGACATTTAAATTGTTTCTGAATTTACTATAATAAAAATATTCTATGAGGAATATCATCTCATAGGTATGAAGAGTCTCACCTTGTACATTACAACAGCTGCACATCCTTGCCTCCTTGCCCACTTTTTTCCTACAAATGGATTCCTAAAGGTAGAACTGTTGACTCAAAAAGAATTCGTAAATTAAATTTTGAAACACATTGCTATACTGCCCTTCCATCTTGATTGTATGGATCCAAACCAATGCAGTGGATTGTTTGGTGTCCTTTAAACTTTATATAAATAACCTCATAGTCACTGATCCGTATTATAAAATCTTTTTCTTCGATATAATTATTTGAGGTCTATCTCTTTTGAGATACAAAAATTAATTGCTGTAAATTGCTATAGAATATTGTTCATCTGAATGCCATTATACCTAGTCTTCTACTGGTGTGCATTTAGATTCATTCCCATTGTTTGCTATCACAAATAATGAACATTCAAATACCTATCTCCCTATGCAGGTGTGTCAAGGTCACTGTGTACAGTTTACTGGTAAGTAGCACCTCTGGGTCATTAGTGAATGCATATATTGAACTTTGCTAGAAATTACCAGTTCATCTTCAGCAGTCGTTTTGCCAATTTTCACTCCAAACCCAGAGCTGGAGTGTTTTCGAATTCCAGTTTCACTCTCTCTTTTTTTATTTTCAACCAACATTTGGCATGTTTAAGTATTTTTATTTGGGCAAAATGATATCTTGATGTTGTAATTTGCATTTTCCTCATTACTGGTGATATTAAATATATTTTAAATTGTGCTTATTGGCTTTTACTTTCTTACTGATTGATGGGACTTTATTGATAACATGGATAATTTGGACTGTTTTAAAAATGGATTGTCTTTCTCTGCCACTAAGCAGCAAAGATATTTTTCTGCAATTTCTCTTCAATGTTTCAGTGTTCTGTTTTTCACTTTTGGGGATTTTGTTATGGTATTAGATAAGAATCATACATACTGGTATGTATGTTTTCATACTGTCTGAGCAACACCTATCCAGTAATTATTCTTGCTGATTTATAGAACTACTCATTGTATTACTATAATATAGCAACTTTCCATATTTATCTAGGTTCATTTCTTGGCTCATTATCTATTCATTTGTCTGTTGTTTCTGACACTGTTTCAAGGCTTCCACCAGTCTAATGACTACAGCTTTAGAAATGCTCTTGATACCTGCTGTTAGGTGAGCAAGTCCCACTTCGTTCTTCCTCCTTGAAGGTGCCATGAGTACTGTTAGAACTCTCTTTTCTCATATAAACTCGATGACTATTTTGTTAAGTTCATGAAAAATTCTGTTATGATTTATTTCAGGACTATACAGATCAAAGCATATAGATTAAATTGGGGAACCACTGACATCTTTGATATAGACCCTTTTGATATAATAATAATTTATTGTTTTATTTCCATGTTCTTCAATGAATGTTTATAATTTTCTCAGTAAGTACATTAATCAATATATGTAATAATATACAATAGTAATAAATAGTAATAGTAATAAAATTAATAATTAAAACACCCAATAAATTATATTATTAATGACAAATATTAATAACATATTACTTATACGTTATATATTTTTCTTCAATGTGTATGGCCAGTTTTGCCAACTTCACATTTGTTTCTAAGGCTACTATGAAAAAAGCACATAAACTAGGGGTCTTAAAACAACAAAAATATATTGTCTCACAGTTCTGGAAGCTATATGTCCAAAATAAAGGTGTCATCAAAGCCATGCTCCCTTTGAGGGGATTCCTGCAGTGGAATCCTTCCCTGTCACTTTCCAGCTTCTGGGGGGTTGCCTGCAATCATTGGTGTTCCTTGACTTACAGATGCATTGCTCCAATTCCATCTTTCTGTGACTTTCTCCCTGCCTATTTCTGTCTTCGTGTGGCTGTCTTCTTATAAGGATACCAGTCATACTGAATTGTGGGTCCATTGTACTCCAGTATGGTCTTATCTTAATTCATCATATCTGCAATGATCCTACTTCCAAACAAAGCCATACTCTATGGGCCAGGACATCAACGTATATTTTTCTGAGGGGACATAGTTTAACTCATAATACCTCCTTACACAATCTCAGTCTAAGCTGATAGACAAGTGTCTATCACTTGGAACACTGAAGAGGTCTCCAAACTGCTCTTTGTGCTTCCACACTGACCTTGTGCCTCACTGCTTACAGACGTTCACTTGCACACACACAAGTCTATTTCTGCAGAGCATGGCAGATCATTTTCGAGCTTAACTTCATTCATATCCCTCCCCTAATGAAAATCCTCCAGTGGCTTCTCAGTACCAGAATAAGAAAACCTCAACTTCTTACAAGGGCCTATTGGGCCCTACGAGATGAGCTATGTTCTTCTTTCTTGAAGTTATCATGATTATTCCCTACAGGATCGGGCCCTGCTGCCCCAACTCCTCTCATTCATTTCTCTGCAGGTCCTCTGGTCTTCTGATTGCTCTTAGGACACTTCAGGCTCATAGCTGTCCTAAAGCCTCCACCCATGCCATTCCTCCCCTTGGAATATTCTTCCTCCATTTGCTATCATGAAGACACCATGTAATTAATCATCTTTCATCTCTCTGCCATAACCAATTTCCCCCTCTATTGGATTATTCCCCAATACCTTACAAACATGCTTTAACATTGGAGAAAACATGCAGAAAAGAAAGCCAAATCTGCTCCTTGATCCAGATAACACCTCATATTCTCCTTTCTTCATGGCAAAACTCTCTGGAAGAGTTTTTTAGACTCAAAATCTTCAATTCCCCTCTTCCCACCCTTTTCCTCTTTTCCTTTTAAACTTTTCATTTAGAAAAGTATAGCCAAAAGTATAAAAAACATTCCTAGGCCCATTATCAACTTCGACATTTATTTACATCAAAAAATGTTCCCTATAGTTGACGTGCCACGTTACATTAGTTTCAGGTGTGCAGCATAGTGATTTGAAAATTCAGCAATGTTATGCTGGGCTTACCACAAGCGCAGCTGTCATCTGTCACGCCACAAAGCTGCTACAATACTGCTGACTGTATTCCTTATGCTGTGGCTTTTATCCCCTGACGTATTCATTCCATAACTGGAAGTCTGTACCTCCCAATCCCCTTGACCCATTTTGTCGACTTCAAAAATTACCAGTTGTGCCCAATACTGTTGTGTTCTGGATTATTTTGCAACAAATCCTCGATATCATAAAATTTCATTGTAAATATTTTAGTACATCTTTTTTTAAAGATTTATTTATTTATTTGTTTGTTTATTCAACATGAGTTTGGGGAGGGACAAGAGGAGGAGGGACAGAGAATCTCAAGAACACTCAGTGCTGAGCCCAGAGCCCAATGCTGGGTTGGATCTCAGGACTATGAGGTCATGACCTGAGCCAAAATCAAAAGGCACATGCTCAAGGAACTGAGCCACCCATGTGCCCCTTTAGTATGTATTTCTGAACATACTCTATTCTTAAAAAACCAACTAAACATCTAAACAAAATACGAAAGTATTTTATTATCAAATACTGTCTGCTTTGTATTATTTCCCCAAAGGTGTCAAAACAGAACTCTGTGTTCACTAAATGGCTGGGATTAGCACTACTGTAGGATCTTTTTGGTCCTGACCATGGCCTTGTTCCTAGGTCTACCATGGAATGAGTTTGATATATTGTACTTATTGGGGGAGGGTAGTGAAGTTTACAAATATAATAGATACATTTTCTCTGATATGTTCAAAAAAGGAAAAAGTCCTATAAGGTCTACAAGGAAGAAACTTTATCAGAAGGAAGAGGAAATTAAAAGAATGGAAAGTGTTCATAAACTGCATCATTCAGATAGTGAAAAGGCACGCCTCTAGTTTAAGGAGATATTTACTATATCTGTAATTAATTAAAAAACTCAATTAGAAAAAATAATTTTTACAAATTGATAAAAGAATGTACATAACATAATAGTGAAAAAAAAAAAAGTGGGAAACGTATTGAACAGGCCCTTCACTAAAGAGGATACCCAAATGGCCCATAAACAGGAAAAAAGCATTGAACTTCCTCAGTCATCAGAAAAGCACAAATGCACATATTAAAAGTTGAAATTAAAAAGAGTAACAGGGGGCGCCTGGGTGGCTCAGTGGGCTAAAGCCTCTGCCTTCGGCCCGGGTCATGATCCCAGGGTCTTGGGATCAAGTCCCGCATCTGGCTCTCTGCTCAGCAGGGAGCCTGCTTCCTCCTCTCTCTCTCTGTCTGCCTCTCTGCCTACTTGTGATCTCTGTCAGTCAAATAAATAAATAAAATCTTTAAAAAAAATAAAAATAAAAAAATAAAAAGAGTAACAAAACTGAGTCTTGACAAAAATATTGAGAAACTACAACTCTCATATACTATTCAGGGGGTTAAGTAAATTCTTTGGAAACCAGCAGTATCTACTAAAGCTGAACATATGCATACCATTTGACCCAGCCATTCCACTCCTACGTAGATTCCCACAGAAATACATATGCATGTGTCCCAAAGCTTATCAAAATCTTCACTGCAGTAGTATTTGCAATAGCAAAAAGACGGAAACAACCCAAATGTCTTTCAACAGTAAAATGGATACAGTTCGATAAGATCATATAATGGGATCCTTTACAGAAATGAAAATGAATTTGCTGCACTAAAAACCATGGGTAAAGCTCACAGATATAATCCTGAGCAAAAGAAACCAACACGAAAGTCATACTTTATGACTCTGTTGACATGATGTCCAAAAACAGGCAAAATCTATCAAGGGTGATAAATACCAGGAGAGTGGTTGCCTTTGGGGAAGGATTTAATGACTGGGAGAAGTTAGAAAAGGGGCCTCTTGGGTAAAGATAATGTTCTACTTCTTAAGGTGGTGCTTAAATGGATGTGTTCACACTGCGAAATTTGGGCTGTACATTTATCATTGTTCAGTATCCCTTGCCTGTATGTTATACATGAATAAAAACTTTAAATGAAAATAAAAAGTAATCCCGACCTTTTGCAGGCAAGCACCAAGAACAGCAGGGGGGAAAAGCGAGTAAATCTCAGCACAGCCAGATGATAATTTGCTAATGGAGAAAAATATTTTCTCTTTGGGGTTGGTTTAGATCAACATCCACCAACTTAAGACTGTAGAGGGCATGGCTTTCAAAAACAGGAGTGACGGGGTCGGGTTACACCTGTAGGTGTAGGGTGTAGGGATTAAATGGGCAGAAACGTTTCCAGACATGTTGCAAAACTCAGTTACTTCACCTTAATTTTTTTGAAAGATTTTATTTATATTTTCTTTTTTAATTTTTTTTAAGATTTTTTTTTTTTATTTGACAGAGAGAGAGACAGAGAGAGATCACAAGTAGGCAGAGAGGCAGGCAGAGAGAGAGGGGGAAGAAGGCTTCCCCCGCTGAGCAGAGAGCCTGATGTGGGGCTCAATCCCAGAACCCTGAGATCACGACCCAAGTCAAAGGCAGAGGCTTAACCCACTGAGCCACCCAGGTGCCCTCAGTTAGTTCACTTGTAAAAAACACTGTGTATGCATACCTCGTAGACCAGTGGATACCCAGGTTAAGATTGCTGGGACTATTGTGTCTGCAAGGAAAAACAAAAGCAAAAACATCTGTCTTTTCACATGCCTTTTCTTTAATAGGTCAACTAGTATCAGAAACGGCAGGCCTGTCTGTGACACTTAACTGATGGGTATTGAAGAAGGAAATTCAACTGGAGAAGGTACAGTGAAATTTGCCCATGGGACGGGAGCCCATTTTTCCTACTAGCAACCATGAGACTTGGTGGCAATGGACATAAAACTTTCACCCTGTTGAAAACCAGGGAGGTATGTGACATTGCAGGATTCGGAAGGTAACAAGGGGTAGAATTTCTTATGGGGACAAATATGTTTTCTCTGTGGAAGCCAATCTTACATCCTGTTTTTAGGTTTGAAGAACTTGAGGGCATATCATCTTAGAATGGTGAACTAAAAGGGGCCTTGGAGAAGCCAGGGGTCTTGGAATGATAAAGTACAAGATACTTTACTGATTAGCCAGTACCTTCTATTTATAGTGGGATGAGATTTACGTTTTGTTTAACTCTGGCATGTGTGGCATATAAAAAGGAACCCCAGCATGCAGTCTGAATTAAAGGGCTTTGCCACTCACTGAAGGTGCTGTGTGATTTGGCCCACTTACTAACCTTTCACCATCTGTAAAAGGAGGAAGGAAGGGTGACTTCCATCCTCAGGGAGAAGGCATGAATCTTAGTGCATGAAAGAGTTTGTAAGAAATATCACTTGATTCCCTTATGATTTACTTGAGTCCACCCATGTCCCAGCAAGAACTAGGTGGCCCACTGTGAGGGATTCATCTGCAAGAGAATTCATGGAAAGACTATTCTGAGAGTGTGAGCTGTGTTGAGGAAATGAACCAGGGAGAGCAATGTAGGGTTTAACAACAGTGCAAAGCCTGTGACCTCTCCTAAGCCCAAATGTGCAGGGCCTAAATAAATAAATAAATAAATTGTGTTACTAGGTCAGTGACACAGCTGGAACCTTAAAAAAGGAGCTGATAAGCAGGAGGTGTGGTTGCAAGGACATAGCATGGAGGCCCATAGGAAGAGGGCTAAGACAAGTATGTGAACTTCACTCCTACATCTGCTGGTGTCTCCTGATGGCTGAATCCATGTGAAGTCAGAGGACAAGAGATAATGGGTGAGGACCAGAGCAGTGGGCCTTCCAGGCTCACAACAGGGAAGACAAGAGCAGAGTGGACCTAGGGGTGGGACACACAGAGTAAAGTCAATCACTTATTTTTGTCCCTGTTCTAGGTCCTTCCACATTCAGTTTTAGTCATTATTTCCTTATTTTTATTATTATGTTATGATAGATACCATACAGTACATCATTAGCTTTTGAGGTAGTGCTCCATGATTCATTGTTTGTGTATCACACCCAGTGCTCCATGCAATACGTGCCCTCCTTAATAGCCATCACCAGGCTAACCCATCCCCTCACCGCTTCCCCTCTGAAACCCTCAGTTTGTTTCCCGGAGTCCATAGTCTCTCATGGTTTGTCTCCTACCTGCCCCTACCCAGCCCACAGGGGCTGGGCCAAACTCCGGGGGTGATTCTCCATACCAAAAGATTCAGCAAGACCTGTGGACACTGGTTCATACTAGTAATTTCTGAGGATCTGTTATCTCAGTGCTAGAGGTCCCTGCAGGTCTAATGGTCCAGTGAGTTCTCCAGGCCATGACTCAGAACCTACGCTTCCCTATGGCCTGCTTTTGGTCTCCATAGGTCACCATAAAATTATTCCCGGTGAAGGTAATGCCATCTCATTAAGCCCATTCAACAAACATGTGTCCCCCAGGCTCTGGAAGTACTAACCTTTGTCTACTTTTCAGTCTGTAAAAACCCTATTTATCCATCCATCCATCCATCCATCTATTCATCCATCCATCCATCCATCCATCCATCCATTATATATGTGTCTATGTATCTAACAACCAAGGACTGATGCTTTTCTCTCTTCTTTACCCACCTAGACTTCCAACCTTATCATACTCTGTAATAAGCTTGAGCTTTCCTAAAAGACCAAGAAAGTTCTAGTTCCCCAGCAGATTTTACAAGATTCCTGTAGACAAGGTGATACTGAGGACCTGGACACTGGAGGGGAAAACATTCATCTGCTTTCATCTTCCCTACCTCCCTTGTCTCATGCCACAGCAGCATCCCTTCTGCTCCTGGAACAGTTCCAGCTCCTTCCAGCCTCCGGGACCCCATGCTTGCTGTTTGCTTTCCCCCCAGCAATACTCGATGCACAACCTGGCTACTTTGTCTACTCTGGCTCTCAGTGCAAATGTCTTTTCCTCACAAGAAGTCTTCTCAGGAGATCCTATTTTAACGTCTTATTTATTTCTACCAGCATCTCAGGTATCTTGTGCACTTATTTACTGGTTCATTATTTGTCTCCCACAACAACAAGTCCGACCTTTGGTCTCATTATAATCCTCTATGCTGGCCAAAATTCCCAGCACATAGTAGGAGTTAATACAGATTAGCTGGAAGAATGAAGAAATAAGTGAATCAATCGATAAACCCATTTGTTGAAATGAGTATCCTAAATTGTCTTGTTCTGTTGCCTTCCTCAAAGGGTTATTCTCTGGATCAAATGAGATAAATTACATGGAAAGCCTCAAAGAGTTCAGTGAACTTTTGTGTTATTCTGTGGGGATGGCTTCTTGCTGGCCTGTTCCTCTCACACTAGGATTTTTGGAGCCCCTAAGCATTCATCTTTTTTTCCTTGAAAGAAAGATGGTATGTGGCTCTTACACGTACACATGAGAAAAATCAAAGTGTTGTGGAAAAATTACACATTCCAGCTCTGTTGAATGCGCAGGCTTTCAAACTGTTAGTCTATAAGAGACAAAGCTTAAACTACCATCATGTAGACATAAACAGCAATATGGATATTATCCATAGACAGGTGGACAGATACATATACACAATATCCATATAGAGATATAGATTTGAAAATTTGGAAAATACAAAACATAATAAAAATAATGAGAAAATAACACCGATAGTCCCTTCACCCGAGAACAATAACTACTAAAGTTGTGGTATAATTTCCTTCCCCCTTTTACATTCTCCTTCCCATACTTAGGTTTGCTTACTTATCTTTACATTTTATTTTCATACTATATTGTTTATAATAACTGTATCTATAATTCACAGAGACTCTGGCTTCTCATTTTAGTTAATAATTTCAGAATGCTCTCATTTAGCACTAACAGACAATAGAGCATGAATTTGTCTTGTCCTTCTCTTCCTTGGTTTCATGCCCCCCTCCCCATTCTTCCCTTTCCAGAGCAATGACAATGTACTTGCAAAAATGGGGGGCCCAGGCTGGTATGCTGAGAACCTACATGTGAGTAAAGAGCCCCCCCTCCAGATTATTCTGACTCAGCCTTACCCAAGTCCTGTTTAACTAAGCCATGGGCTGCTGAATACTATTCTCAGGATGTCCATGTGGTGTAGGAAGCAGAGGAAGAGGCGGGAATCTGGGGCTGAGAAACAATAATCACAAAAGGCTGACATTTGCCGGCACTTCCAATGGACCAGCGACACGGCTTACACTGATATTTATGGTCCATCTCAAAAAATTCTTTCCAAATTCCTTTGTAATGATTACTATTCCTTTTTCTCATCTCAGAGATGAGGAAATTGAGACTCGAGAGGTTAAGTGACTTGCCGAAGCTCACCTATGTAGTCAGTGATCAACCTGGGACCTGCCGAAGGGTCTAACTGCAAAGCTCCAAGAGGAAAACAAATTTGATGAAAACAACAAAAAAAAAAGAAAAAATAAGTACACCTGAGAACTGATTTTGGAAGAAGAAAAAAACCCCAAGAAGGAAAGACAGATTTACACAATTTTATCCTTTCCAAAGAGCACAGATCTCATTCTCTCTCCCTAAAAGTTATATTTATTTTGTCTCCAGAATGGAAGTGCCCTGTCACTCAGGACCAGGGAGGGACACCAAGACACAAGGCATTTGATGAAACTTCTCTCTCTCCTCTGTTGAGAAGTGCTCCTCCCTCTCTTCCCACTACTGTAACCAATTTTTATGTTGGAACAAATCTTTCTTTTTAAATTCAAATACAATTAACACAGTGTTGCATTAGTTTGGGGGGATACAAATAATGATTCATAAATTCTATACATTACTCAGGGCTCATCATTATAAGTCTCTTAATTCTCTTCATTTATTTCACCCATCCTCCCACCCACTGGCCAGCACCAGTATGTCCTCTGCATATACAAATCTGTTCTCGAGTTTTCTCTTTTTTTTTTCTTTGTCCTACTTATATATACCTCAATGCTGCAAAAACAAATAAGCTGATTTAAAAGTGGGCAGAAGATCTGAATATACATATTCCAAAGAAGACATGCGGTTAGCCAACAGACACATGAACAAATGCTCAACATCATTAATCATCGGGGAGATACAAATCAAAACCATACTGAGAGATCACCTCACACCTGTCAGAATGGCTGAAATCAACAACACGAGAAACAACAGGCATTGGCGAGGATGTGGAAATGAGGGTACTTTAGTGCAGTGTTGGTGGGAATGCGAGCTGGTGCAGCCACTGTGGAGAAGAGTGTGGAGGTTCCTCAAAAAATTAAAAACAGAAATACCACATAATGCATTAATTCTACTACTGGGTATTTAACCAAAAGGGAAAAAAAAAAAAAACATTAACTTGAAAACTATAAGCGCCTCTATGTTTACTGCAGCATTTTTTATAATAGCCAAGACGTAGAAGCAACCAAGTGTCCAGCCACAGATGAGCGGATAAAGAAGATGTCGTATATACATACAGTGTTGGAACAAATCCCGTCTTAGCAGCCACAAGGATGTTCCCAAGAGATGTAGAGGACAAAAATTTCTTTTTCTTCTTTCTTTATTACTTTCCACAGATTCAGTGTCCTATCATCCCCAGGTTGATTATAGTAAAAAAACAAAATAATTATTCTTGTCAGAATTTTGCCTCTCATGGCACTTAAGGAATTTGGATGGTACAACAAGGCTTTTAAAATTCCTTTACTGTTGACACCCCTGCTGGTGACTGATGCACCGTCAGAGCTCCGGCTACAGGCTGAGGCGACCCGAGCTCTTCTGCAGGAGTCAGTGGTAAGTTGACTTGTCTCTCTACTTAGCACATGTCATCCCAGGACCACTCTAATGGCAAATGTAAGAGAAATTCTAAGTAAAAGATGAATACACATAAAGATAGAGGAAAAAGAAGAGCAGCTCATCCAAAACTCCCATGAAAGGGGGTTTTGCTAGCTCAATCTCTCTCTCTCAGCCTCTCTCTGATGATCTCTCTCTCTGTCATATGCACACACACAGTCTTAAAATCATATACTTTGGTAAAGTTACTCATAATGTGCTTTTGCTTTCCCAACACCATTTATTCAAAGTATTCATACCCCGCCTTTAATAATTTTCTTTCTTCTTTTAAAAAATATGTTCTGGGCACCCGGATGGCTCAGTTGGTTCAAGGTCCAACTCCGTTTTGGCTCAATTCATGATCTCAGGGTCCTGGGATTAAGCCCGTGTGTGGCTCTGTGCTCAGCGGGGAGTCTTGAGGATTCTCTCTCTCCCTCTCCTCTGTCCCTCCCCCTGCTCACTCACTCTTCCAAATAAATAAATCTTTAAAATATATATGTTTAATCCGGACATTTCCTTCCTATAGAGCGTGAATTACATGCTGTAGACAGCCTCAGCAGATAAGAACCAAATGTATCCATAACCCTAATCCTAGCTATACCTTTTTTAAAAAATAATTTTTAAGTAAGCTCTACACCCAAAGTGTGGCTCAAACTCACAACCCTGAGATGAAGAGTTACATGCTTTACTGACTAAGCCAGCCAGGTGCCCCAATAGCTATATCTTTTTATTAATTTTTTAAAAAAATTTTGTATCAACTCTTCCTTGCCATCTCAGATACAAATGTCAAATTCTGAACTTTGAAGCTTTTGTCCATCATACCTATGAAGGCAGAAAACTGTTCTCTATTCTCCTTGTGTGTGAGTCTTTTCTTGATTCTTGCGCATGAATTATAATTCAAGTCTTTCTCGAGATTATATATATATATATATATATATATGTATGTCATGTTTTCCCAAGAGACCATATGCTTTGGGAGGACAGAATCCCACTGTATCACTCCTCACTCTTACATAACTTTGCAACCCAAAGATTTTTTCCAATATGGAAAAGCCTGGTGTAAGGCTGAGAGCCAGAAAGGATGCTACTACTAGTACTTGGCTCACCCTCTAATGCCAGCATATTAAGGAATTCAGTCCATTGAAAAATGTGCCACTGAGATTTCTCAGATGGGCTTTATTCCAACCCAACATCTACAATGAACATAAAAGTCCCCTACATAACCCCCTGTGTTTCCCCAGTTAATCCAACACTTTGTGCCATGTTGTCAATGTCGGTGAGTTCCAAGTGTTATTTGTGGGAAACAGGTGTCCCCTCCAGTGTGCATGGATAGTGCTCAAGGTAGAAAAAGGGAGGACACTATCAGGGGCAGTCTTTAATGGTGTTTTTCTGGTTGTGTTTTGACACTTCATCCCTAAGACAGTTTCTGTGAAACACAATGGCATTTATTTTTTGAAATTAATACAATTTTATTGCTTTCTTGACATATAATTTAATATAATTTGCATATAATAAACTGCAGATATTTAAAACACACACTTTGATTGGTTTGATTGGTGATGTTTTCACTATCACCATAATCAAGATACCAAAAATATCCATCACTCCCCAAAGTTTCCTTGTGCACTTTTTCGATCCATCACTACCACTGTTCCTATCACCAGGGACATTCTGTCACTACAGATAAGTTTACATTTGCTAGGATTTTATGTGTGTGGAATTATACATGAGTGTTCTATTTTTAATCTGACTTCTTTTACTCAGCAAAATAATCTTGAGTTTTCTCCACGTTGTTTTTATGTATCTATAGTCCATTTTTTCTAAACGTTGAATAGAATGCCATTGTATGATATACACCATTTTGTTTACTCATTCACTTGTTGACAGATGCTGGGATTGTTTCCAGTTTAAAGCTGCCATGAACTGTTACATCCTTATCTTTCTGTGGACGTAGGATTTCATTTCTCTTGGGTAAATACCTAAGGGTGGACTTGTAGCATAGTTGTACTACCTGTTTAGCTTTAGAAGAAAAGAGCCAAACTGGTTTCACAAGTAGTTGTACCATTTTATATTCTGGCCAACAGTGTTTTGATAGTTCTAGGTGATCTACAGTCTCACCAACACTGGGTATTGCCAGTCTTTTTCACTTTAACCATTCTCAAGAGCATGGAATGATATCTCATTGTGGTTTTATTTGTATTTCCCTGATGACTGGTGAAACTGACCATCTTTTCATGATTTAATGGCCATTTATAAATCTTCTTTGGTGAAGTGTTTGTTTACATCTCTGCCTATTTTTTATTAGAATTCCTTTCTTCTTATTCTTGCCTTTAAAAGTTCTTTATGTATTCAAATTACGAGTCCTTGATCTGATCTATGTATTAGTCATAATAGGATTAAAACATTACTTCTAGAGGGAGTTTGACTACAGTTGCTTAATCAGATGTTAGAAATCTTGATGAAGAAGTAGAGGTTTTAGAATCATTCATTGCATGTTTATTTGGTACTACCTAAGTGCCAAGAACTCTGTAGGCCCTAGTAAAATAAACACCCCTAATAAAAATACTTGCCTTTAAGGAGCTCATTATACAAAGACATTAAAAAAAAATAAATCTACAATAGAATTCTATTGGGAGTGGAGAGCAGGGAACAGTGAAGTTATTTTGCCTAAATGAAGACTTTCAGAAGCAATGTTATTTGAGCTGGGCATTTAAGGATGAATAGGTATGCCATAAAAAGAAACTATGAAAAAAAAAGTATAATCACTGACTATTATGTTAACTCAGAATGCTAAATCATTTTTTATTTATACTGGTACATCTTAAGCAAAAATGGTACATATCACAGTAGGACTACTGGATCATCTGAAAAATAGCCCTACCAACATCAGTTGCTATGAGGTTGCATTTCCATTAAGCAGAGGTACCTTTATAGGAAAAGTACATGTTCCCTGGTCCCTAGCTAATTGCTTTGCATGGATTAGTACTTAGTAAGTATGCTAATTAAATTTAACATTAAATAAATAACTTTAACTAAACCAACTAAATAAATAGATATTTTAGCCCACTGAGAGGGATTCAAAGATGACACAACAGAGACATTTTTTTTTTCCACCATAGACAGAGTGGGCATGAATGGCAAACAGGAGAAGACAGTATCTCCTTTCTGAAGCTTTCCCAGAGCTTCTATATAGGGAGATATCATTGCAGCCCCTGGTATACCACTACAGAAGTTTAGTCTTACCCCGTGTGAGGATTCATCCCTATATACAGGACTGTTCTGTTACAGACGGAGAACTAGAGCAGATAGAGACCATATCTTGTTTATCCCGGCATTTCCAACATTTCTTGCAAATAAATCAGCTCCTGGCATACATTAAGTATTCCACAAATGCTTACTGTTCTAGAAGAAAACTGAAAATACCTAAATATAATACTATGCTTAAAGTAATCGGTGTAATAGTAAATGTACACATAATGTCTTATGAAGGGTCAAAGGAAGGCGTGATTAATTACATCAGGCTTGGATGAGGTAGCACTAGAGAGGGCTATTAATGGAAGGGAAGGATGGGCGTTAGGTGCAGTACAAGGAAAGAGAACGTCAAGTAAAGCAAAGAGTAGGAGCAGAAATGGATATTACTAGGTTTCTAAGTGAAAAGGGCCCAGATTGAGTTGGCCAGTCCCAAGGAGTCATTTATTATTGGGTTCATCAAACAAATACATATTCAGTACTAAAGGGAATGGTAGACTATAAAAACAGAGTAGAACCCCACCCCTACAGATTAAGCAAGCCAAGATGTTGGCTTGCAGAAGTTCCACGGATGCCAAAAGTAGACAAGGTCCGATGGGTCCAAACAAAGCAGTTCAGTACTCATAGCACAGCCAATAGCAGTAGCATCTGCATGGTTGTGCTTTCCCTTGACCCAAAATTCCCCTGTCCCAAAGGGGTGATACAATGAACACAAATGACAGCTACGCATGCAGTAGATTGTGGTGCCACAGTGGCACTCACAGCCAAGGCACAGCACGTTTTGTAGCAAAGCAGCAAGCAAGGAGTCCCATCCCCCCAGCGAGCAGGGGATCTCAGGGCAGAGGCTGCAGTTGCTTTGATACACTTAGTTTCCCATGTGACTAGCTATAGGAGCTGCTCGGGGCAGAGAATGGTTAGGCCTTGCAGCTGACATACTCAGTAAAGATACAAAAGGGTTCTTCTAGCCCATGGTAGACAGCCTCCCTCAATACCTGAAGACCATACTAAGAAGTCTAGCTTTTCATCTGCTAGAAAGTTTTGAGCAAACAGAATAATGTTAGTGAGGGGCTGCCCTTAGGAACAAATGGAGAGGAGGACACCAGTAAGTGAGCTCACTTAGAACGGGGCTGTGACGGGTCACTGTTCAACAGAAGCATGGGCAAGGAAGAGGAAGGAGAGATTTCTCAACACTTGCAGATTTTCTGCAGACACTTGGCTCATGAAGGTGGTTAACATGAGACAAGGTCATGGGATCAGGGTGAAATGGGGAAACCAGAGCCATGTGAATTATATATGGAGGCTAGAGGGAAGAAAAGAAGGAGAAATGGCTTACCTACATGTTAGTAAGACTAAAACTGTGAGTTACCTAAACCAAGCCCCTGTATCCCCTTATAGTTCCAAGGCAGATGGACCTTTGGCCTGTTATCATCTGGGGAGTCTACCATGACAGCTCAGACTTCAGCTTCTCTCTTACCACATGCCCTCCGATATGTAGTTCCTTCACTTCCATCACTTACCCACCAGCCGAAATCCCCCTACTAAGTAATGGAGTGGACAGAGCCCAGGAGAGCTTAAAATGACAGTAAGGCTGCCTTAGAATTGAAGGGCTGCCTTAGAGTCAAACCACCCACTTTAGCATGGTAGCCTTTTCTTTCTTAGCTTTAAACACATTTTTTTTTTCCACTCTTGGCACTGCGTGACCAAGAAAAGAAATATTCTCATTTGCATTTTGTTTGGTTGGTTTTTTGTTATTTTTTTTCTCCTTGCTGGTGAATCTGTCTTTTAACAGTTTCATTTGTGTTACCCTGAACAGTGAATCTGGGAGATGGTTTTCCCTATTCACATGGAAATTATAGAGCATTCTCCATCACTTAGGAGCTGACAGGTGGAGCCAGAGCTGAGATTCCTTCAGAATTATTCTGTAGACAATGAGGACTCTAAGAGGGCCTTACCTCCGATTTTCATGTTGTCATTATTTTTGACAACGACAACAAAAAAATCTGGCAATTGGAACTTAAGGTAAAGATTAAACAGTATTTGACATAATAGACACAGATGGAAGGAACTTCTTCCATCTTTCACTTTGCCTACAGAAACTTGCACAGCTGCAATGCTGTCTCTCCCTACGCAAGAGGGAACTAGAATCAGGGTACTTAATTCTGACCCTTAACTATTTCAGGACTGTCTTTCTTCAACAGTCTTTTAGCAAAACTCTTATTTTTAGGTACCTACACTACTTTGATTTGTCTGAGATAGAGAGATGGTTTCTAAGGAATTCCTTCATTCAGCATGGACAGTAAGGAAGTACATTACATGTATATTACATGGACTGTACATGTAATATATGTCACGTATTACCTATTATTTGGTACAGTTTATTAAAATTATGCCTAATGAGAAATGAGCACAAACAATCCCTAGTGAGAGAAAGATCTAGAAGATCTGCATTTTAATCTGAGCAACCCACTGACTGGCCCCTGGCAAGTAAGTTAACCTACCTGACTTGCAGTTTTCCTCTATCTTTAAATGGGAACAAAACCACTTGCCTGTCTGCTTCATAGGAATACTAAAGGATCAGAGAAGAGGGGATCTGGGAGAAGTACTTTGAAGAACTGCACTACTGATTTCCAGGAATTCTGAAAACTGAAGGTGATAATGCCTGTTTTATATACTTCATTGAAAAAAATATTTTAGGTTTGTTTTGTACTCCTGAAATAAAACATGTTTGGATAGTTGTGAAAATAAATATTTCCTAAGTGAATTGATCGGATAGCAGTCCAAGAACAAAAGGGGTCACTATTGTCCTTCTCCCCTATTAATTTTTTAGGTGGTGGGTAGATCCAAAAATAATTCAGAGGAGAAAAAGAGAGAGGTTAATCAATGTGTGTGAATGCTAGGAGGTAAGAACCATGGGTGGATTGATTTTTGGACTTGGGAAAAGATAAAAGGATCATTTTGTATGTATTATAATTATATTACATGAATATATATTATGTTGATATATATTATATATAATATATAATTGGTATGCATTAGTAAGGGTGTGTTACTGACATATCTAGATACACAAATTCATAATGTTCCATTAACAATATTTTCTTTGGAAATTGAGCATGAAGATCTTTTCATTTTTCCTGTCCTTTTTAAGTATTCTTCAATTCGCCCACAATATCCACATTGAGCCAGATTTGAGACTGCCCATGTATAAAGGACAATAGTTGTAACATGGACATAGTAAGAAGAAAATCATAATAAAGAACTGAAATAATAAATATTCTTGATTCAAGTTGTCATTTGGCAATGCTGCCCCATGCTATGGAAAGCAAGAGTACAAAGGGATTACAAAGGAGGCAGACCTAACTTTGAGGGTCATGGATATGTTTGCAATCTTCATGGTCATGATGATTTCACGCATGCGTGCTATGTAAAAACTTATACCCTCTACACATGTTCAGTTGATTTTATGTCATTTGTATCTTAATAAAGCTGTTGACAGTATCATAACAAATTTTTTTTTAAAGATTTATTTATTTGTCAGAGAGAGAGAGCGAGCACAGGCAGACAGAGTGGCAGGCAGAGGCAGAGGGAGAAGCAGGCTCCCCACAGAACAAGGAGCCCGATGTGGGACTCGATCCCAGGACGCTGGGATCATGACCTGAGCCGAAGGCAGCGGCCCAACCAACTGAGCCACCCAGGCGTCCCAGTATCATAACAATTTTTAAATGCAAAAGTTATGTAGCTTTACACCTCATATCTGTCAGAATGGTTAAAATAAAAAAACTTAAGAAACAAGTTGTTGGTGGGGATATGGAGAACAATGAACACTTTGCACCCTGGTACCACTGTGGAAACAGTGGAGGATCCTCAAAAAATTAAAATTAGAGGACTTGAGTCAAGATGACGGAGAAGTAGCAGGCTGAGACAACCTCCGGTAGCAGGAGATCAGCTAGATAGTTATCAAACCATTCCGAACACCTACAAACCCAACAGGAGATCAAAGAGAAGAAGAGCAGCAATTCTAGAAACAGAAAATCGACCACTTTCTGAAAGGTAGGACGTGCAGAGAAGTGAATCCAAAGCAAAGGGAAGATAGACCATGGGGGAAGGGGCCAGCTCCTGGCAAGCGGTGGAGCAGCAGAGCATAGAATCAGAACTTTTAAACGTCTGCTCCACTGAGGGACGTTGCTCCAGAGGGCAAGTGGGGGTGGAGCCCTGGCGCGGACAGACATTCTGCAGGATCTAAGAAGGATTGGGGGTGTCTGAGTGTCAGAGAGCCCACAGGTATTAGAGCGGGGAAGCCGGTTACAGAGATGGAGCCAAGGAGTGAGCTCTCAGCTCAGGGTAACCTTAAACTGTGATCTGTGACACAGTTGGGCCACTGCTCTTTGAGCAGGGACCCAACAAGTGGCAGATCCAGGGAGACTCACCTTCCTTCTCTGGAGACAGGAATCTGCTGGGTTTAGAGACTACAAACTGGGCTGTGTGACAGAGAGAGAAATGCTCAATCACAGGCCAGATGAGCTCAGAGTGCGGCCAGAGACCAGGGAGACGGGAGTGATTGAGCGTTTTTCTCTGAGGATGCACCGAGGAGTGGGGCCTTGAGCTCTTGGCTCCTCCCGGCCAGAGACTGGGGGGCCACCATTTTCATTCCCATCCTCCAAAGCTCCATGGAAAGAGTTCAGGGAACAAAAGCTCCTGAGCAAACCCAAGCAGATTACTTAGCTGGGCCCCTGGCAAAGGTGATGCAATTCTGCCTCAGGCAAACACATTTGAAAATCACTACAATAGGCCCTTCCCCAGAAGATCAGCAAGAACATCCAGCCAAGATCAAGCTCACTGATCAAGGAGAACAGCAGAATTCCAGGGGAGGAGAAAGCAAAACATGGAATTCATGGCTTTCTCCCCATGATTCTTTACTCTTGTAAAGTTAATTAAAATTTTTTAAGTTAAATTTTTCTTATTCTAATATTTTTAACTTTACATCGTTCCTCTTTTAGTGTTTCTTCACTAGTTGATCTTAACAATACTTCTCTTTAAAAAATCTTTTTAAACATTCATTATTAAAGTCATATTTTATCCTTCATTGAATCTAATTTTATTTTTTATATACATATAGGGTTTTCTCTTATAAAAAATTTTGGGATACAATTTTTTCCAATAGATCAAAATATACCCTAAATCTAGCACAGGGCTTTGTTCTAGTCTCCAGCCTGAGAAAATTCTCTCCACTTCCTTTTCTTTTTTTTTCCCAACCAACTTATCAATTCTCTTTTTAGAATTTTATTTTCATTTTCATCTTTACAGTCATATTCCATTCATTCATCATATTTATTCTTATTTTGATATATATATGTTTTTCTTTCTTTAAAATTAAAATTAAATTTTTAAAACTAAAAATTAATTTCTTCCAAGAGACCAAAATACACTCAGAATCAAGTGGGTGGCTCTGTTCTATTCACCAGTCTAATATCTATATCTATATATTTAATTTTTTTAAATTTTTTTTTACCCCCTTACTTTCTCCCCCTGATTTGGGGTCTCTTCTGATTTGGTTAGCACATGTTTTTCTGGGGTCTTTGGCACGCTTTTAGTATTTTATTCTCTCATTCATATATTCTTATCTGGATAAAAATGACAAGGCGGAAAAACTCACCACAAAAAAAAGAACAAGAGGCAGTACTGAAGGCTGGGGACCTAATCAATATGGACATTGGTAATATGTCAGATCTAGAGTTCAGAATGACGATTCTCAAGGTGCTAGCTGGGTTTGAAAAAGGCATGGAAGATATTAGAGAAACCTTGTCTGAAGAAATAAAAGCCCCTTCTAGAGAAATGAAGGAACTAAAATCTAACCAAGCTGAAATCAAAAAAGCTATTAATGAGGTGCAATAAAAAATGGAGGCTCTTACTGCTAGGATAAATGATGCAGAAGAGAGAATTAGTGATATAGAAGACTAAATGATGGAGAATAAAGAAGCTGAGAAAAAGAGAGACAAACACCTACTGGACCATGAGGGAAGAATTCAAGAGATAAGTGATACCATAAGATGAAACAACGTTAGAATAATTGGAATTCCAGAAGAAGAAGAAAGAGAGAGGGGGGCAGAAGGTATATTGGAGCAAGTTATAGTGGAGAATCTCCCTAATATGGCAAAGGGAACAAGCATGAAAATCCAGGAGGCACAGAGAACCCCCCTCAAAATCAATAAAAATAGGTTCATACCCCATAATAGTAAAACTTACAAGTCTTAGGGACAAAGAGAAAATCCTGAGAGCAGCTCAAGACAAGAAGTCTGTGACATACAGGGGTAAAAATATTAGTTTGGCTGCAGACTTATCCACAAAGACCTGGCAGGCCAGAAAGAACTGGCATGATATATTCAGAGCACTAAATGAGAAAAACATGCAGTCAAGAAAACTATATCCAGCTAGGCTATCACTGAAAATAGAAGGAGAGATAAAAAGCTTCCAAGAAAAACAAAAACTAAAAGAATTTGCAAACACCAAACCAGCTCTACAGGAAATATTGAAAGGGGTCCTCTAAGCAAAGAGAGAGCCTAAAAGTAGTAGACCAGAAAGGAACAGAGACAATATACAGTAACAGTCACCTTACAGGCGATACAATGCCACTAAATTCATATCTTTCAGTATTACCCTGAATGTAAATGGGCCAAATGCTCCCAATCAAAAGACACAGGGTATCAGAATGGATAAAAACAAAACAAAAACAATAACATCCATTGATATGCTCTCTGCAAGAAACTCATTTTAGACCTCCAGATTTAAAGTGAGGGGGTGGAAACAATCTACCATGCTAATGGATATCAAAAGAAAGCTAGGGTGGCAATCCTTATACCAGATAAATTAGATTTTAAACCAAAGACTATGACAAGAGATGAGGAAGGACACTATATCATACCTAAAGGGTTGGTCCAATAAGAAGATCTAACAATTTTAAATATCTATATCCCTAACATGGGAGCAGCCAATTATATAAACCAATTAATAACAAAATAAAAGAAACACATCAACAATAATACAATAATACAATAATAGTAGGGGACTTTAACACCCCCCCCCCCCCCCGAAATGGACAGATCATCTAAGCAAAAGATCAACAAGGAAATAAAAACTTTAAATGACACACTGGACCAGATGGACATCACAGATATACTTAGAACATTCCATCCCAAAGCAACAGAATACACCTTCTTTTCTAGTGCACATGGAACATTCTCCAGAAAAGATCACATCCTGGGTCATAAATCAGGTCTCAACCGGTACCAAAAGGTTGGGATCATTCCCTGCATATTTTCAGACCACAATGCTCTGAAGCTACAACTCAATCACAAGATGGAAGATGGAAAGAACTCAAACACATGGAGACTAAAGAGCACCCTAGTAAAGAAAGAATGGGTCAACCAGGAAATTAAAGAAGAATTGAAAAAAATTCATGGAAACAAATGATTATGAAAACCCAACTGTACAAAATCTTTGGGACACAGCAAAGGCGGTCCTGAGAGGAAAGTATATAGACATACAAGCCTTTCTCAAGAACAAAAAAAGTCTCAAGTACACAACCTATACGTACACCTAAAGGAGCTGGAGAAAAAATAGCAAAGAAAGCCAAACCCAGCAGCAGAAGAGAAAAAATAAAGATTGGAGCAGAAATCAATGAAATAGAAACCAAAAGAACAATAGAACAAATCAACGAAACTAGGAGCTGGTTCTTTGAAAGAATAAGATTGATAACCCCCTGGCCAGACTTATCAAAAAGAAAAGAGAAAGGACCCAAATTAATAAAATCATGAATGAAAGAGGAGAGATCACAACCAACACCAAAGCAATACAAACAATTATAAGAACATTATGAGCAAGTATACAACAGCAAATTTCACAATCTGGAAGAAATAGATGCATTCCTAGAGATGCATAAACTACCAAAACTGAACCAGGAAGAAAGAGAAAACCTGAATAGACCCATAACCAGTAAGGATATTGAAGCAGTCATCAAAAGTATCCCAACAAACAAGAGCCCAGGGCCTGACGGCTTCCCAGGGGAATTCTACCAAACATTTAAAGATGAATTAATTCCTAATCCCCTGAAACTGTTCCTATAAGTAGAAATGGAAGGAAAACTTCCAGACCCATTTTATGAGGCCAGCATTACCTTGACCCTAAAACCAGACAAAGACCCAATCAAAAAAGAGAATTACAGGGACACCTGAGTGGTTCAGCGGGTTAAAGCCTCTGCCTTCAGCTCAGGTCATGATCTCAGGGTCCTGGGATTGAGCCCCACATCAGGCTCTCTGCTCAGTGGGGAGCCTGCTTCCCCCCCCCCCTGCCTGCCTCTCAGCCTACTTGTGATCTCTGTCTGTCAAATAAATAAATAAAAATTCTTAAAAAAAAAAAAAGAGAGAATTACAGACCAATATCCTTGATGAACACAGGTGTGAAAATTCTCACCAAAATACTAGCCAATAGGATCCAACAATACATTAAAAGTGTTATTTACCATGACCAAGTGGGATTAATTCCAGGGCTGCAATTTTGGTTCAACATCTGCAAATCAATCAATGTGATATAATACATTAATAAAAAAACAAACAAATAAGAACCATATGATACTCTCAATAGATGCTGAAAAAGCATTTGACAAAGTATAGCATCTTTTCTTTATCAAAACTCTTCAAAGTGGGGTGCCTGGGTGGCTCAGTGGGTCAAGCCTCTGCCTTCAGCTCAGGTCATGATCTCAGGGTCCTGGGATCAAGCCCTGCACCAGGCTCTCTGCTCAGCAGGGAGTCTGCTTCCCTTCCTCTCTCTCTGCCTGCCTCTCTGCCTACTTGTGATATCTGTCTGTCAAATAAATAAATAAAATCTTAAAAAAAAACCAACCTCTTCAAAGTTAGGGGTAGAGAGTACATACCTCTACCTGAAGATCATCAAAGCCATCTATGAAAAACCCATAGCAAATATCATCCTCAATGGAGAAAAACTGAGAGCTTTTCCGCTAAGGTCATAAACACAGCAGGAATGTCCATTATCACCACGACTATTCAACAGAGTACTAGAAATCCTAGCCTCAGCTATCAGACAACAAAAAGAAATTAAAGGCATCCAAATCGGCAGAGAAGTAGTCAAACTGTCACTCTTTGCAGATGATATGATACTTTATGTGGAAAACCCAAAAGACTCCACTCCAAACCTGCTAGAACTTTTACAGGAATTCAGTAAAGTATCAGGACATAAAATCAATGCACGGAAATCAGTTGCATTTCTATACACCAACAACAAGACAGAAGGAATAGAAATTAAGGAGTCGATCCCATTTACAGTTGCACCTTAAACCATAAGATACCTAGGAATAAGCCTCACCGAAGAGGCAAAGAATCTGTACTCAGAAAACTATAAAGTACTCATGAAAGAAATTGAGGAAGACACAAAGAAATGGAAAAATGTTCCATGCTCATGGATTGGAAGAACAAATATTGTGAAAATGTCTATGCTTTACCTAAAGCAATCTACACATTTAATGAAATCCCTATCAAAATACCATCCTTTTTTTTTTCAAAGAAATGGAACAAATAATCCTAAAATTTATATGGAACCAGATAAGACGTCAAATAGCCAGAGGAATGTTGAAAGCAAAAGTTGGTGGCATCACAATTCCAGACTTCAAGCGCTATTACAAAGCTTCATCATCAAGACAGTATGGTATGAACAAAAAAACAGATATATAGGTGAATGTAACAGAATGGAGAACTCAGAAATAGACCCTCAACTCTATGGTCAACTAATCTTTGACAAACCAGGAAAGAATGTCCAGGGGAAAAAGACAGCATCTTCTTCAACAAATGGTGTTGGGAAAATTGGACAGCCACAGGCAGAAAAATGAAACTGGATCATTTCTTTACACCACACACAAAAATAGACTCAAAATGGATGAACAACCTCAATGTGAGACAGAAATCCATCAAAATCCTTGAGAAGAACACAAGCAGCAACCTCTTTGACCTCAGCCGCAGCAACTTCTTCCTAGAAACATCGCCAAAGGCAAGGGAAGCAAGGGCAAAAATTTCATCAAAATCAAAAGCTTTTCCACAGCAAAGGAAACAGTCAACAAAACCAAAGGACAACTGACAGAATGGGAGAAGATATTCACAAATGACATATCAGATAAAGGGCTAGTATCCAAAATCTATAAGAACTTATCAAATTTAACACCCAAAGAACAAATAATCCAATCAAGAAATGGGCAGGGGCACCTGGGTGGCTCAGTGGGTTAAGCCTCTGCCTTTGGCTCAGGTCATGATCTCAGGGTCTTGGGATCCAGACCCACATCGGGATCACTGCTCAGCAGGGAACCTACTTCCCTCTCTCTCTCTGCCTGCCTCTCTGCCTATTTGTGATCTCTGTCTGTCAAATAAATAAATAAAATCTTAAAAAAAAAAAAAAGAAATGGGCAGAGGACATGAACAGACATTTCTGCAGAGAAGACATCCAGTGGCCAACAGACACATGAAAAAGTGCTCCACATCACTCAGCATCAGGGAAATACAAATCAAAACCACAATGAGATACCACCTCACACCAGTCAGAATAGCTAAAATTAACAAGCTGGGAAATGACAGATGCTGGTGAGGATGTGGAGAAAGGGGAACCCTCCTACACTGTTGGTGGGAATGCAAGTAGCCAATCTAGAAAACAGTATGGAGTTTCCTCAAAAAGTTGAAAATAGAGCTACCCTATAACCCAGCAATCACACTACTGGGTATTTTCCCTAAAGATACAAATGTAGTGATCTGAAGGGGCACATACATCCAAATATTTATAGCAGCAATGTCCACAATAGCCAAACTATGGAAAGACCTAGATGTCCATCAGCAGATGAATGGATAAAGAAGATGTGGTGTGTGTGTGTGTGTGTGTGTGTGTGTGTGTATACACATACATATATATACAAAGAAATACTATGCAGCCATCCAAAGAATTGAAATCTTGCCATTTGCAACAACGTGGATGGAACTAGAGGGTATTATGCTGACCAAATAAGTCAATCAGTAAAAGACTATTATCATATGATCTCCCTGATAGAAAGAATTTGAGAGGCAAAGTGTGGGGGTTGAGGGGTAGGGAAGGAAAAAATGAAACAAGATGGGATTGGGAGGGAGACAGACCATAAGAGAAAACTCTTAATCTCACAAAACAGAGGGTTGCTGGGGGGGGAGCTGGGTATGGAGAGTGGTTGGGTTATGGACATTGGGGAAGTTATGTGCTATGGTGAGTGCTGTGAAGTGTATAAGCCTGACGATTCATACAACAGTATCCCTGGGGCAAAAAATACATTATATGTTAATAAAAAAATAAATTTTTTTAAAGTTAAAAAAATTAAAACTAGAAATGCCCTATGATCTAGTAATTCTAACACTGGGTATTAACCCAAAGAATATGAAAATGCTAATTCATTTAAAAAAAAAAAAAAGCTATATAGGGCCATCCAGTTGCCCCTACAGTGTTAAGAAAGCCTGTACCTCTGATAAAAACAGTAAGCACATTTGAAAGTTCAAGTCATTAATGCTTCAATCTTCTTTACCTTTAAAAGCATGGTTAGGGGCACCTGGGTGGCTCAGTGGGTTAAGACTCTGCCTTTGGCTCAGGTTATGATCTCAGTGTCCTGGACTCGAGCCCCACATTGGGCTCTCTGCTCAGCAGGGAGCCTGCTTCCCCCCTCTCTCTGCCTGTGTCTCTGCCTACTTGGGGTCTCTGTCAAATAAAAAAAAATTAAAAAAAAAAAAAGCAGGGTCAACAGTATCCAGAACTCTATCTCCTCCAGGCCAGTCAGTGCCCAGGGGAGGGAGATATGGGTTCCCCCCAACACTGCACACAATCTGGTAGGCCCTGGAGATGCTGTTGGGCAACCAGACATTGGAGCCAGGTGCTCATGACTTTTTTTAATGACTTGTCAACACAAGTCATTGGCCCAAGCTTCAGTGACTCTCAACAATGGAAGAAAACTCTTCGCAAATAGGGGAGTGTGAGGAAAGAACTTAAATCAAACTCAAAGCTTAGTACCTGCCAGATTTAATCCCTTCTTCTCTCCACTGACAGAGCTAATGAGTGGATTGCAAGATTTTACACCTCACCTCTGCTGTTTTAAAGACCTCAGATAATAATAGAAATACATTTATATAGTGCTTTATATGTGTTGGCTCTTTTAATCCTCACATCAATGCAACAAAGAAGTATTAGCCATGTCTTACAGCTGTGGACACAGAAGCTTGGAGGGATCAAATGACTTCTCTAAAATCACACAGCTGGTAACTGAGAGCTCTTCTGACTCCAAGCTCAGTGCTCTTTCCTCTATGCTCTCCTAGTAGTGGACAAAGTGACACGGAATCTTGCCTCTTGGCAATTAGAGGAAGTAAGTTTCTCAGGTAAGCTGAGAAAACTTTAGGAGCAATCATTCCCCATCCCAGGCCTCCCTACACTGTGCCCCTGCCTCTCTTCAAACTTCAGTTTTCCCCGAACCAGAACCAGTTCTCAAAATGTCAGAACCCTGAAATTCAAATGCTCATTCACACGTGCAAAAGTTAGTTGCAATAAGTTAAACTGTTAGCCTGTCTATATTTCCACTGAGAGGTAACTAAAGCCTGAATGGCACCTGGGGGGCTCAGTCGGTTACTCATCCAACTCTTAATTTTTTTTTTAAAGATTTTATTTATTTATTTGACAGACAGAGATCACAAGTAGACAGAGAGGCAGGCAGAGAGAGAGGAAGGGAAGCAGGCTCCCCACTGAGCAAAGAGCCTGATGCGGGGCTTGATTCCAGGACCCTGAGATCATGACCTGAGCCCAAGGCAGCGGCTTTAACCCACTGAACCACCCAGGCGCCCTTCATCCAACTCTTAATTTCAGCTCAGGTCATGATCTCAGGGTTTTGCAATCCAGCCCCTCATCAGAGCCTGCTTAAGATTCTCTGTCTCCCTCTGCCCTTCCCCCTATTTATTATAATAATTAGGAGGTAATTAAAGGTAATTAAGAGGTAATTAAATACTTAAACAGAAAGAATAGCATTTGGGCAAGTGGCAGACATCAAGTGTGTGGCTACGTAGCTCGAATACCCACAGCACTAGCTCCCTAGCTCCATTTATATGAACAGCTTAATTTCTAGTATCAGAACCTAGATGTGCTAGGAAAGGAGACCTGTTCCAATGGCTTGTCCAGATCTACTCAGACCTGCCCAGTCCCTTCTAGCATCTTCACCTCAGCAGCCAAACCAACAGTCACAGTACTCACAGAGATGATTTAATATATAGGCTCATATTTTGTTCAATGGTGTCATAAAAGTCTCCTTAGCATCAGCGTCAGCTGCAGATACTTGAAGTTTTTTTTTTTTTTTCTGTCCCTGCCTTTGTCTCACCCACAATGACTCAAGAGACACAAATTAGGAGTTAGGTGTGAGATGGTGATACTTGACTCCATTCCTGCCCACCCCCATTCCTTTCAAAATGGAACATGTTTGCTTCTTTTAATAAGAGAGTGGATTGTGGTTGTCACGCAGATAAATGCAATAGGGTTTCACGCCATGTCCATTTTGACTTAGTAAGAAGAACTCCCAAGAAGCATCTCCACTGAAGGAGAATGCAGGTGCTTTGATGCCATGCCAAAGACTACATTTTTGAAAAATAAGGTTTTCATGGCAAATCCAAGAAGAAGAATCTCTTGCCATCATCAAAAAATATCTACCACGTAGCATAACAAAAGTAATGCACGCCTGACATTAAATGGAGCCCTTGTTCTCCAGTGGCATCTTCAATCACAGATCTAATCAGGCATATAATCTATTCCGAAAGAGTCTAGAGAGTTTGCTAACCACAGCTGGAATGTCTTTTCATTTTTTGTGGGGGCAGGGGGAAGCTGCATTTTTGGAAGCCTCAAGTACAGAGCTACTCTACCTGCTTCTTCCCTTCCATATAAAACCTCCTAAAATCCTTCTGAAACATGTTGACCTACAGGAGAGCACATTAAAGATAAGGTAAGAAAATAACATTTTTCAACTATTTTATTCCCATTGAAAAGAAGTAAAGATTTTTCCAAGCCATGGAAGGTATGTAGAAAAAAATTGTTAACAAAAAAGGAAAATGTGAAAATGTGGTCCATATTGAAATTGATAACATCTGAAGAATGAATCTAAAAGTAGTCGTTTAAACCAGGCACATGTAGACTTCCATGGAAAATCTGTGCCTAAATTTTGTTGGAAATGTAATATTGACAGTAAATTAATTGTTGCTATAGAACAATCTAACCCTGAAAGGATCTCCATGGTAAAATCTCACTGATGGCTAATGCACAGTGCTTTCACACAATGACTGGAAAAACTATCTAAAACCTTCAGCCTGGTGAGGTCAGAATCATCCTGGTCACACACAGGATGAAATTTTATTATGTACAAAGTAGTTTTTCCAAAAATATGAACATCTGAAGTAGAACTGAGTCTGTAGCTGAACCCATATATTCATGGCCAGTTGATTTTTCAACAAGTATGCCAAGATCATTCAATGGAGAAAAAACAGTCACTTCAACAGATGGTGCTGGGACAGCTAGATATCCACACAAAAGAATGAAGTTGGAACCCTACTTCTACCATATACAAAAATAAATCAAAATGGATCACTGACCTACACATCAGAGCTAAACTTAGAAGAAAGCATGACATAAATCTTGATGACTTTGGATTTGACAGTGGCTTCTTAGATATGACACCAAAATCACAAGCAACAAAATAGATAAACTGGACTTCTTCAAAACTAGAAACTTTTATACATGAAAAATCATCATCAAGAAAGTGAAAAGACAACCTGTAGGTTGTCTTACAATTCATATCTCAGTTAAGGGATCAGTATCCAGAATATAGAAAGAACTCTTACAACTCAATAATAAAAAGAAACACAATTAAAAATTTGGCAGACAATTTGAATAGACATTTCTCCTAAGAAGATATATGAATATGGCCAAAAAGCACTTGAAAAGAAATCACTAGTCATTCAGGAAATGCAAATCAAAATCACAATGAGATAACAACTTCATACCCACTAGAATGGCAAGCAGAAAAAAAAATTAAAAGTAAGTCTTGGTTGCTTTGCTGTACAAAAGCTGTTTATTTTGATGAAGTCTAAAAAGTTCATTTTTTGCTTTTGATTCCCTTGCTTTTTAGAGACATGTCTTGAAAGAAATCACTGTGACCAGTGTTCAAGAGGTTACTGCCTATGTTATCCTCTGGGATTTTGATGGATTCCTGTCTCACATTTAGGTCTTGTCAACCACTTTGAGTTTATCTTTGTGTGTGATATAAGAGAATGGTCCAGTTTTATTCTTCGGCATGTGGCTATCCGATTTTCCCAGTACCATTTATTGAAGAGACTGTCTTTTTTCCAATGGATATTATTTCCTGATTTGTCAAAGATTAGTTGATCATAGAGTTGAGGGTCCATTTCTGGGGTCTCTATTCTGTACTACTTATCTATGTGTCTGTTTTGTGCCAATACCGTGCTGTGTTGATGACCACAGCTTTGTAATAAAGCTTAAAGTCTGGCATTGTGATGCCCCTAGCTTTAGTTTTCTTTTTGAATACTCCCCCGGTGATTCAGGGTCTTTTCTGGTTCCACACAAATTTTAGGATTATTTGTTCCAACACTGAAAAATGTCAATAGTATTTTGATAGGGATTTCATTGAAAGTGTAGATTGCTCCTGACAGCACAGACATTTTCACAATGCTTATTCTTCTAATCCATGAATGTGGAATGTTTTTCCATCTCTTTATGCCTTCCTCAACTTCTTTCAGAAATTGAGAAATTCAGAAATTTCCCTCAGTTTCCAGAGTACAGATCTTTTAGAGTCAACAAAACGAAGAGACAACCCACAGAATGGGAGAAGATATTTGCAAAATGACATCACAGATAAAGGGCTAGTATCCAAGATCTATAAAGAACTTCTCAAACTCAGCACCCAAAAAATAAATAATCCAGTCAATAAATGGGCAGAAGACATGAAGAGACACTTCTCACAAGAAGACATATAAATGGCTAACAGACATATGGAAAATCATTCAACATCACTAGCCATCAGGGAAATACAAATCAAAACCAAAATGAGGTATCATGGCAAAAAGTAACAAGACAGGAAACAACAAGTGTTGGCAAGGATGTGAAGAGAGGGAACCTTCTTATTCTGTTGGTGAGACTGTACACTGATACAGCCACTTTGGAAAACAGTATGGAGGTTTCCCAAGACGTTAAAAATAGAGCTACCCTATGACCTAACAAATACACTAAGAGGTACTTACCCCAAAGATACAGACATAATGAAAATAAGGGGTACATGTACCCTAATGTTCATAGCAGCAATGTCCATAATAGCCAAACTGTGGAAGGAGCTGAGAGGCCCTTCAAAAGATGAATGGGTGAAGAAGATGTGGTTCATATATATAATGGAATATTACTCAGCCATCAGAAAGGATGAATATCCACCATTTGCATCGACATGGATAGAACTAGAGGGGATTATGCTAAGTGAAATAAGTCAGGCAGAGAAACACAATTTTTGTACAGTTTCATTCATATGTGGAACATAAGGAATAGCGTGGAGGACCACACAGGAAGGGAGGGAAAACTGAATGGGAGGAAATCAGAGAAGGAGACAAACCATGAGAGACTCTGGACTCCAAGAACCAAACTGAGAGTTTCAGAGGGGAGGGGGCCAAGGGTGGAGGTAACAGGGTGATGGATATTAAGGAGGGCACATGTGCTGATGAGCACTGGGTGTTATAAGCAGCTAATAAACCATTGAACATTACATCAAAAACTTATAATGTACTATGTTGGCCAACTGAACATAATAAAAATAAACAAATAAGAAGAATAACTCAAGCTGAAAAAATAACTATTGGTGAAGACACAGAGAAATTTAGAACTTTGTATACTATTGGTAGGAATATAAAATATGACAGCCACTACTGAAAGCAGTTTCAGCAAATTCTCAGAAAATTTACCCATAGAATTATCCCATGACATAGCAATTCCACTTCTAAGTTTAGACCCAAAAAGAATTCAAAACAGGTATTCAAACCAGCATATGTACACAATTGATCATAATGGCTCTCTTCATAATAATCAAAACCCAAATGTCCATTAACAGATGTATGAATTTAACAATGTGATAAATCTACGTATTACAATATTATTCAGCCACAAAAGGAATGAAGTACTGAAACAGACTATAACATGAATGAACTTTGAAAACATTACACTAAGTGAAAGAAGTCAGACAAAGGGTCACATTTTGTAGGACTCCATTTATACAAAAGATCCCAAAATGGTAAATACATAAAAATAGAATGTAGACTGGTTGTTGCCTGAGATGGGAGGGAGATTGGAATGGGGAGTAACCACTTAATGGTGTGGGGTTTTATTTCAGGGGGATGAAAAGGAAAGTGCTTTCAAATTAGAGATGGTGGCTACACAACATGGTGAATGTATTAAATTCCACTGAATTGTCCCCTTAATAAAGGTTAATTTTATGTAAACTTAACCTCAATAGAAAAATATATTGACAACAGTCAGGAAATCCTTAGAATTTCTCTTATGAACCAATGGTCCATTATAAATTATAATTTCCAATCATATCCTTTTTCTTTACTTTCTCCTTTTACTCTGTTCATCTTTTTGTTCAGGGTATAATTTTTTGTTTTCCTTTGACTCTGCTACAAGAGTACCAGACATAACCCAGGACATACCAAAGACAATATACTCTATCCCTCTGGATAGAATCTTCACTGTTTTCCCTCTTGTAAATGGAATTTGGATGTCTTCACTGAAGTAGATCTTGTTTTGTTTATTTAGAATAGGACCATCCATTTCTACCCCTAAATTTAATGAATACTTCTTCAACCCAACTGGTTCTAGCAGGGACTGGCAGTCATAGCACATGACTCAGTATGGGCCAGTCTTAGGCATAATTCAAGGATAAGCACATGACTCAAATCGTAATAATCAGATACCTTCTCCAAGACTTGTTAAATTCCAGATAGGAAAGGATAACCCGTTTCTCTTTGGCTAGCAAAACATAAGAATGAAGTTCAAAACAAAGCTATGGGTATCGCTCTTAGATTTCAAGATACACTACAAAGCTACAGTAATTAAAACAGATACATTAATCAAGAGAATAGGCTAGAGAGCCCAGAAATAAACCCATACATGTATGGTTGATTACTCTTCAACAAAGAAGGTAAGGAAAAGATAATCTTTTCAATAAACAGGGTTGGGAAAACTGGACAGCTACAAATGAAAGAATGAAACAGGACCAGCTTCTTTTTTTTTTCCCCTTTGGACCTGTGTCTTATACCATATGCAAAAATAAACTTAAAATAGATTAGAGACCTAAATATTAGAAGTAAAATCAAAAAATTTCCAAAAGAAAACATAAGTAGTTCATCTTCTGTAAAACATTTTTCTGAATATGTCTTTCAGGCAAGGGAAACAAAAGCAAAAGTGAACTATTGGAACTACATCAAATTAAAAAGCCTTTTCACAGTAAAGGAATTCATCAACAAAACAAAATGTAATGTACTGAATGGGAGGAGATATTTGCAAATGATAGATCCAATAAGAGTTTCATATTAAAATATACAAAGAATGGATACAACTTAAAATCAAAAAGAAAAAAAAAAGCCATAATCTGATTTTAAAATGGGCAGAAGACAAAAAAAGGAAGGGGGACAGAAGACACGAATAAACATTTTTCCAAAGATACACAGATGACGTAAAGAGACACGAAGAGATGCTCATCACCACTCATCATCAGGAAAATGCAATGAGATATCACAATGAGATATCAATTCACACCTGTCAGAATGGCTAAAATAAAAAATGCACACAAAGAGGTATTGGTGAAGAAGTAGGGAAAAAGAAACTCTTGCGGACTGCTCATAGGAATGCAAGCTGGTATAGCCACTGTGGAAAACAGTATGGTGGTTCCTCAAAAAAATAAAAATAGAATTAATATATGATATCATTACTGGGTACTTACTCCCAAAAAACAAAAACACTAATCTGAAAAGATATCTATACCCCTATGTTTACTGCAACATTACTTCTAATAGCCAAGATGAAGAAGCAACTCAAGTGTCTGTGAAAAGATGAACTGATAAAGAAAATGTGGTCTGTGTAGAGAGGGACAGAGAGGGGGAGAGAAAGAATGGAATATTACTCAGCCATAAAAAGAATGAGATCTTGCCATTTGTGACAACCAACAAAGACAGATCTAGAGGGCATTATTCTAAGTGAAATCAGTCAGAAAAAGACAAAATATATGATTTCTCTTATATGTGGAATCTTAAAACAAAAGAAACACACAAACAAAAGAGAAACAGATTTATAAATACAGAGAACAAATAGCCAGAGGGGAGGAAGGTAGAGGATAGGTAAAAGAGATGAAGGGGATTAAGAAGTTCAAGCTGTCAGTGAGAAGATAGGCTCATCATGGAGATGAAAAGTACAGCCAGCACAGGAAACACAGTCAATAATGTTGTAATAACATAGTATGGTGACAGATCGTGGTGAGCATCACAAAATGCATAGACTTGTCAGACCGCTATATTGTAAGCTGAAACTAACATAACATTATACATTAACTATATTTCAATAATTAAAAAAAAATTTGGCATTTTTTTTTCTCTTTGTTAAGTAGGCTTCATGCCCAGCACGGACTCCATTGCGGGGCTTAAATTCACAACTCTGAGAACAAGACTTGAGCTGAGGTTAAGACTCAGACACTTAACTCACTGAGACCTCCATGCCCCAATAATAATTTTTTTTTTTAAAGAATGTGAAACAACTGAAACTCTCATACACGGCTAAAGGGATTCAAATTGGCACAAGTACTTGGGAGAAACTGTTTAGCTGTGTCTTACTAAAACTAGACACGGGACAGACCGATTACCCAGAAATTTACTTCCCATGTATACATCCCCAACAGATATGGGTAGTGGCACTATTGATAACAGCCAAAAGATGGAAATGACTTATGCCCATCAATGGAGAATAGATTTGTGATGGTCTGTTCACATAGGAGAACACCATACAACAATGAGCAATCCCCAACCATGTACAATAATATGGATATATACAACCTCGCGCATACAGTGCTGAGGGAAAGAAGCAGACACAAGAGTGTTCCCACCATGTGCATTCACTTATGAAAGGAGAGAAATGGCTAAAACCAAGTGGTGCTAGCAGCAGTGACTATTTCTGCAGGGACAGTGGCTGCAAAGGAACATGAGGGGGCATGCTGAGTGCTAACAATGTGTTTTTTATGTGACTGCTGGTTATTCATATTTTTCCAGTTTGTCAAAATTCTTACCAAAATTTTCAGGCTTGGTTTCATTTCATGAACACTGTAATAAACATCATTGCTTTTTAGTCTGTATCTGATTATTATATTATCTGGAGACCCCGTGTTCCTTCCATTTATTGGTTCTTGTTTGGGCTATCCTATTCCTTTGTGTGTCTGCTGCTCTCTGGGTTTGTGCTAGACACTGTCTTCCTAAATTATTAAAGGGAATAATTTGAAAACTGCGGTGACATTACTTTCCTTTAAATAGGATCTTTTTTTTTTTTTTTTAAATTTTTATTTATTTATTTGACAGACAGAGATCACAAGCAGGCAGAGAGGCAGGCAGAGAGACAGGAGGAAGCAGGCTCCCTGCTGAGCAGAGAGCCCGATGCGGGACTCGATCCCAGGACTCCGAGATCATGACCTGAGCCGAAGGCAGCGGCTTAACCCACTGAGCCACCCAGGCGCCCCTAAATAGGATCTTTTTTCCTATTGCTTTGACTTACTATTTGGGGTCATTGGCAACCTGGGATCGTCCTAATCCAAATTCAGTTCTTCACATTTTCCAGGCCTCTTTCTTCATGAACCTGAGATCTAAACGCCAGTTCTCGGATCTCCCATCTTCATCAGGGCCCCCACAGCCTGCTCTTCTGTCTCCTCTTTAAGGACAGGTGATCCTAAAACTAATACCCTCCCTCCCACCTTTAGCCATGAGGACAAAAAAAAAAAAGACCGAGTTCAAAGTTGCCTATGGTCTCTATCATTACTCCTTACCCTCCATTAACACCTCCTGAGAGAATGAAGCAGAAACTAGCATCCAGGGAAAACCAAAGCAATAAATAAATAAATAGATAGATAGATAGATAGATAGATAGATAGATAAATGGCTAGAGTAACAAAAAACATCTCTGGTTCCAAATCATATGACGGCCAATACCACCAAATGGCCCTTCTCGAGTGTTGTTCCATGGACTACACCAAATTTCTTCCTCTCTTCAGACACACTGGCACTTCTGAAGGGCTTCCCTCACGTGTGGAGGGCACTGATGCTGTAGTTACTTCTATTCCAGCCGCACAGAACACGGACAAGAGCGACGTCTTTGCTCCTGCCATCCACTCCAGCTTCAGATCCTCATCGTTTACAGTTGGGGTGAAAGGGATAGCAGCCCCTTATAGTTCTGATCTCATTTCTCAAAACCGAGTTGGAACCTCTTTATAACAAAACACCCAGACTGAAGATTTCAGATCCTTAGTGCACAATCTCTGGGAAATTACCTTAGAATAAATTCAGAGCACATTCTGAGACAGCAATCCAGAGCTTCATTTCCAGAAGTCAATATGATTTTCTATTTATGTAACCTACAATGTTAGTCACATAACTCCTTGAAAATGAATTATCTGTCTTCTTTAGGTCTGTCGTACACAAGTGTCTCAGTATTTGCTACATGAGAGTCTTTTGTCATGGGACACTATGCTATGTTCAGTTAAAGAGAGAAAGGAGGTGATTCCTTGAAACTGAGATGCACTGATGTTATGGGGAGAAGAAGACACTCTTACATGTCCCATTTCAAGTTTGTTTCCTACAAAGAGAAGGAGTTAGTACTTATTTAAAAAGATGATTGGGGCACCTGGGTTATTCAGTTTGTTAAGCATCTGTCTTTGGTTCTGGTTGTGATCTCAGGGTCCTGGGAATGAATTCCACATCAGGCTCCCTGATCAGTGGGGAGTCAGCTTCTCCTTCTCCTTTTGGCCTCCCCGCACCCCACTCATGCTCTCTCTCTCTCTCAAATCAATAAATTCTTTAAAAAATAAAAAAAAAGACCACTAATTACAAAAATAATATTTTTAAAAATAAAAAATAAAAGACATGAATTACAAACTATGATAGACAATTTCATAGGTATGATTTTGTTTAATGATCACCACCAGCATGTGGGGAGAATAATGTTAGCTGCATTATCACATACAAATAAAATAAAACTCAGAAACCTAAGTTATAGGATAAATAGGGGATTCAGCATTGCTGTATCTGGCATGAAAATCTGTCTCTTTGATACAAATTCTTCGGAGCCTTGATTTCCTATTCTGTGCCATGAAAAATTTAACTAGGTCTGGGTTGGCAAATGGCACATAAGCCCAGTATCCAATGTCATCCTTGGTGGCCATCAGCAAACTCAATCATGTCCTTCTTTTCTGCTGAGTCATGACTCACAATCTCTGTAAGGAAGTTGGTCTAGAAACAAGTCTTACCATCAACAAGAGGTAACACGCATATTAAAAGTTTTTATTCTATTCCTTGTTCTTAAAATGATGCTAAGCCCCTTCCCAGGACTCCAGATTCAATCTAAGAATTTCAGCTAATAACAAAGCAGATCTAAAGAGATCATTGTGTTCAGCTGACATGGGAACCCACTACCAGATAGTCTGGGGAGCAGTTGCCCCTCATCAAACAACTCCTTAGCCTCAGAGACACCAGACTGGCAGGCCTAGGCTTCAGTGCTAAGTAGATCCAGAAACTGAAATTCACATAGAAGCCAATGTTTCTTGGAAGTTTCATTCCTGAAAAGATCAGCTGAAGTCTGATAAAAGGAAGGAAGCAGGACAAGTGGTAGGAGGAGTTTGGGTGTTGGGCAATTTGGGTAGCTGGGAAATGTCAGCTTGTGGGAGCTGGGGAGCATCAGGGACCCAACATTTCAGGATGATCAGGTCTCATTTTGTCATTCTTCACCCTTGGCCTAGAGAATATGCTGAAGTGATTTCAAACAAAGCCTCAAATTCCTGGCTTGATGAAAGAGGTAATATTCATTTTGAATTATGTTTGCAGAAGGCTGGGGGCGAAATATAAGAGGTCGGGAAAGGTGAAGTGACGTGGTGATGTCATTTCGAGTAGAGTTATTTTGCATAATAGAATTTTCTCCTATGTAGGGCACTGTGGAGAATGACATTTCAAAAGAGCACAGCGAAAATAGAAGGCCATCAAATGAAGTGGGAGTTATCAAACTTGAGGAGGCTTTGGACAAAACCTAATAACCCACGTGCTAAGCCAGCCTATCCCTTCAGCCATATCTCTGTGCTTTGTGCCACCTCCTTTGGGATCCTACAATTAGGGAAGTGAAAGTCCATTGGCTTTCACAATTGTATTAGCGGTGAAATGTTTGATAAAATGGAACTCTATATATAAACCTAGATCTAATGAAGCCTCCCCGAGCTCCTATTCTGGGGCTGCTGACATACAGAGCCCTTCAAGAGGATCTATCAGGATTCATTTCATGGTGAAATATACAAAGTGTGTGCTGGCCCTGCTGTCGAGTGACCTGGTTCAAGACCCTGATCCGACACTCACCTATGTGACCCTGAAATTAATGCCCCTCTCTGAGCCTTGATAGCCTCATTTGTAAAACTTGGGGCTTGATGCCACGTTACAGTAGGAAAAGGAATATGAGAATGCATACCTGCTCTCGGTCAGTCCATTTAACTCCAGCAGCCCCTACAGTGTCAGGATCTTTGGAAAGATTCCATGCATTCCACCAACAGACAGCAGGGAAAGAAAAGGACAAAGGATTGCATGGGAGGTTTCTGTGTCCTTGGCCTGGAAGTGGCAACATGGATTCTGAGCATCTTTCATTGTCAAAACTCAAGTTATAGGATCCTGTATCGATGTGATAGGAACTAGGAAATACAGAGCCGGTGGAAGTCATCTGATGGACAGAGACTATACAAGTGTCAACTTTATGTGATTCTCCACGTGCCACCATTGAGAATTATCATGTGAACACATCTTCCTTGAAGAGGAAGCAACTGTTTGTCAACACAGCTACAGAGATAAGAAAAAACAAATGAGGCTCTATTCCGAAGATAAGGCAAAATGCACTTTTTCTAAAAGCCTGTACAGTCACGTGTGTGAATCCTGTGGGGAAGAGTGTTTTGTGGCTACAGAAAGAACAAAGTGTGTTTTGTATCCCCAGTTTGATTTTCTCTATGACCTTTTATGACTTGATTCTCTCCAAATAATTCCTTTTCTGTTTTCTTCCCTGTTACTTTTGAAAGATACTTTTACCTGCCTTATTTAGATATTTATGAACTGTAATATGTATAGGCTCCAAGTTCTAGGACTATAAAAGGGGGATGTTGGTGGAGAAAATACTACAGTCTTATGTTGTTCTTTACCCATGAATTAATTCTCTGTACATGAGTTGTTGAAGTTAATCAGTAAGCACTGTGCAAACAGGTGTGTCATCCGTGATTTTCAAAAAGTGATGTAATATGCAAACGGTTCCAAGTCCATGTTCTGTCCATGGGGCTTATTGATATAAATGTTTCTCTAAACTAATGTTAGCTTTGTTTGTATGGAAAGACCAAAAGCAACAGCTGGAACCGCCAGAGGCCAAGCCGTCCATTTGTCCTGGAAGCCTGCCCACGTGTCCCACCACGGACCGTGGAACCGTCCTGCCATCTGCCTCCCACAGGGCAGCCTCTGCCCACTTTCTACAGAGTGAATTCTAGCCTCTGCGGCCGCTGACTGAAAATAGGACTCTTACCCGACCATCTCCGATTGCTATCATTTGCCTCCCTCCCCTCTGTGCTTGGGAACGGTCTACCTGAGCACATCATTTCTTCCCTGCCAGGAGCAGCGCCAAGTCCTCAATGAGCACTTGTATCCTGTTTCAAACTCTCTGCACCTCTAGGGACCTTCCTCTCTGTCCCAGGGTCTGGCCTGATGGATAAAACTAGTTCTCACCATCGTAACGCAGGAGCGATCTGATTCCTCGTGGCCCACCACCGGAAGGGCTCTAGCCCAGCACGGTCCTAAGTGTGTTTCAACAAATCCCTTTCCATAGGTTGTTGACAGATGTTACCAACAAAGAGGTGAGAGAGGTTCCCATCATCCAATACGCTGTGGAAACACTGAGAGAAACAAGTTCAACATATGTATTTAATGCAGAACTTGAACAGGTCTCAGTACTTGAACTAGACCACTGTTGTTAGGAATCTCTGAGAGAGGGATGTGGCATGGAGCGTTTCCCAAAGCTGTGTGACCTAAGCACCCTTTTCTTCAGAGTCTCTCATGGTGCTGACCAGAAGACACGTTGGGGAAAAATGCTGATCCAAGCTCTTCTGTCTTGAGTTGGCAATTCCACGCACCATGAGAGGGTTTTGTGATAACTCACTCTGGTACGACTCTGCTCATGAGGAAGGGGCCTTGCAAAGATTTGGCTGATACCGTTTCTCACAACGGCATCTCTGGAATAGTAGCGAATGTGCCAGAGATGGAGAGCTGCTGCCCAGCATCCCGTCTGGCCGTGAGCACACAGCCTCCGGCTCTCAGCCCCTGCAGTTCTGCTTCAGCAGCGGGGAGCCCCCTTGTCCACAGTCCCATCCCCTGTGAGGTGTCGGAGTACGGCAGGGGAAGAGGCCTCATCCGTCTCGGCTTTAATGTGAGTCACTCTGATGTGTACCTTGTACCCCCCGATGGGATGACTGGGGCTTTCTCAGGCCTACATCGCAACTCAACTTGTCCTCTGCCTCATCCTGCTGTTTCCCTGCCGCTCTCCTGTCATAGGCACTGAGCCATAATACATATCCCATATCCGAATGCCCATCACGTCTTAGGGTCTGGTTTCAAAGAACCCAACAGGGGAGAGCTGTGACCTGGGATAGTCTCAGGAAAGTGTACGAAGATGGGCTTTTGGAGTGGGATCAGGCACTTCCCAGCCAGCCACTGAGGGCACCGCCACTAGAGGTAACTCCTGCCACAAGCCGATGGCCCACCTGCTAAGTCTTCACTGGAGGTTAACAGGGGGATGATGAACCAGTGAAAGGAAGGCATGGAGGGTGGGGTGGACATGGTAGTAGGTTTTTTGAGACAAGAAGGAAACTGGAGCTATCAGGATAAGGACACTGATGCCTTCTGCAAAGCCACAGAAGAGGCCACAGAAAGATCATGAACATGTGAGGGTGAGTGACAAGAACCGAAAACCAGGTGGCTTGGCATACGGAAGGATGGCAGAAAAGGTGAGAAGCAGGTCCAGTCAGAGAGGCTGAACCTTGAAGGTGGTTAAAAGTCTAACCAAGGCAGATATGTTTAAAGGTCAGGGCCTTGATGGGGAAAAACCACCACCCTGACACGTGGAACGGAACGTACAGATGGGCAGAGCCCAAGGTATTGCAGGTGTCCATCGTGGGCAAAGACGTCACATGGAGCCACAACAGGCCCCACTGAGAGATTCCCAGCCCAAGCACCTGGAGCTCTGCAGGGAGGCTACGTCCTCTGTCACATAGGAGCCTTCTGAAGACGACCCATGACAGGCTACCAGACACGCCGATGGACGGAGTGCCTGAGCCTGGGCCACCGCAAGCCCATGAACCCAGAACTACCCCTATGAGCTGGATCCTGTCGATGCACCCAGTTGTCAAGTTGGGGGGCTCAGAAACAAGTGGCACTAAGATGAAGGCAGTGTGTCTGGGATGGAGCGTGAACACAGCAGCAGCTCAGATCCCCCAGCGGTGCCCACCACAGATGCCCCAGCATGCCCTCTGAGCTCACACCTCCATCAGTCTCAGAGATCCCTTAGGATGAGCTGAAGGAGGAAGAAAAAGACTGAATTTGATTTGGGAGGAGCCACTCATTATGGGAGTGCAGCTGCACGACATTCGGGGACAGACTTAAATACCTGTAGTGAGGGGCGCCTGGGTGGCTCAGTGGGTCGGGCCTCTGCCTTCGGCTCGGGTCGCGATCTCAGGGTCCTGGGATCGAGCCCCGCATCGGGCTCTCTGCTCGGCGGGGAGCCTGCTTCCCCCTCTCTCTCTGCCTGCCTCTCTGCCTACTTGTGATCTCTCTCTCTGTCAAGTAAATAAATAAAATCTTTAAAAAAAAAATACCTGTAGCGAGAGAAAGCTCTTCCAACGGAGCGACAGAGAGGCTGGGATTCGGTCACAATAATGGACACAGCACACTGGTCATCAAGTGTGAAGACTGTGTTTGTTAAGACCCATCAGCCAAAATTATTGAGCCAGTAAACGTCAGCCAGTCTCTGTCACTGGCCACCACAGTGTGGGGACAATGACACATGAACTAAATGGCCACCATGAGAGAGATGGAGGTTATGCCTGGACCCAACACCGTGCACCCCACTTACCAACTAAATATCCAATATGTCCGCAACAGAAACCAACACTGTGGCCCCGATGTGGCACCCTTCCTCCTGGATACCAACCAGCCAGTTTATTTCTAAAAGGGCCAGGGGTTCTTTCTCACTGGAATAGACACTTTTTTAAAGGTTGATTTATTTACTTACTCATTTATGCATTTAGCATCTACTCGAAAGGGGAGAGGGCAGAGGGAGAGAGAGAATCGCCAGCAGACTCTGTGCTGAGCAGGGAGCCTGACACGATCCTGAGATCCTGAGATCATGACCTGAACTGGAATCAAGAATTGGGTGCTTAACCAACTGAGCCACCCAGGTGTCCCTGGAAGAGACGGTCTTTGTCATGTGTGTGTTTGTGTTTTCTGCCTATAAGGCCTACACAAAAGCACTAAGTACAGAGTGCTTGATCCCCTAGCATGGGATCTGACAGACAGCCCAGCACGATGGGGGACTTGCTTTACAGCAAAGAAGGTACAGGAGTGAGTACACACTCATGGGACCCTTTAGTCCCCTCACACACCCCAGCCCCCAGAATCCTGACCGAGCACCGGTGTCACCTGCTGAAGGCCAGGTGAAGGGCGAGCCCGCAGCGATCTGTGCCGACGGGGCGCTGTACTGCAGGCGGCAGGTCATGAATCACACCCTTGCGTCTTCAGTGGGAAGACACCACAGGTGGTGGAGGCAGGAGCGAGCCCACTTACCACTATGCTCTCTCCCACACTGGAGGACCCCGTACTTCCCATCCCGCAACTCAGGGTCCTTTATGGCTAGAGATTCTACTTCCCAAACAGGGTACACTTTCACCACCAGGAGACAGAGCAAGGACGTTCCATGACGAGCTCCAGCTGCCACCTGGACATCTTGGATTCGTGTGCAGGGACCAGCGGGTGAGAAGAGCCACCGTCCTGCACGAGAATTCAGCCCCATTACCAGGAGGAGCCAGAGCTGTGGGCTGTGATACATGCGGGCATCGAGGAATATACGTGGACCCAGGAATCCATCTGGGACTCCTTTGCCCACTTGGACGCGCAGTAGGAAAGTACAGCAACCCTCTTCTATGGGGGGCTTAGCGACCAGGGGCTTAGGGCCTAGCACAGGATGGCGGGGTCCTATTTACAAGGAGGTCATCACAGAAGTGATAAGCAAGGGGAGGACAACGTGTCCCGCACAGTGGAGGGGACAGATGAGCACCAGCTGGGCCTCTGAGGCCCCGTGCAGCAGCGTGGATGACAGCTCCCCCGCAACCGCCCTCTTCCCACCTCCCTCAGGAAGGCCGGTCCACATGATCCTGGAGAAGCTGTTCACTGAATGTGTATGGAAAAGTGGATCTCCACGTCGTGGCAGTAAACACAGAGGGGCATGGCCACCCTCCCCTTCAAGGAGGGCCTCGCTGCCCGGCAGTGGGGACCATCAGCAGGCGGCCTCTGGGGCTCAGCTCCTTCGGGACGGGCTTCAGCTGCAGAACAACACCGCAGCACTGCCCTTGCCTGTGCCCGAGGGAAGCAGGGGTCTAAAGGCTGGGCCATTCGGGCTTCATGTGGAGCCCCTGACGGACAATATTCCATCCAGAGTCTGCGCTGGACGGCCTGAAACTGGATCAGCCCAACTTGCTGGTCAAAATCTTCCTCTGACCAGCTCTGTTTTCTTCCCTTTCCCTCCACAGGACTTGATCCCTCAGAAACATCTGGTACCCCGAACTTCAGCTTCCAGAAAACATGAGCTGTGACAGCGTCCCACGCAGTGGGAATAGACAAACACAGTACCAGAGATGGGCAACGTTTGGTGAGCACTTAATATGAGCCAGGAATTTTGATGAGTGCTGTGTGTGTGTGTGTGTGTGTGTGTGTATTATATATATACACACACACACTATATATACATACACACACACACACACATACATATATATAAAATATCTCATTTTATCCCAAGGAAAACACCACCTCATGGGATCGATATTATTATCAACCCCCGCACTATACAGATAAGGGAACTAGAGGTACAGAAGGTCGTGCGCTTTGCCCAAGGTCACATTTCTAAAATGCCAGAGCCCATGTTATCACTACATATATTAAAAATAAAATATCATGAGATAATAAGATTATGTTGAAGAATTTTTGTAAGCTGTGACATATTATGCAAATAGTAGTCAATCCCCAGGTGTGGGGATAACATAACAAAGAGATGACACACTCAAATTAGGTATTTTAAGGACAGATTAATAAATGATTGGCAAGGCTGTGAGCCTGGTATAGGGAAACATAAGAAATAGTACAGTGCCTCAGGGCTAAGAATAGGATTGTTCTCCCACACTAGGTATGGAGGAGGGAGAGGAAGAAGTGGTCGGAAGCAGAGAGGCTCTGTGGGAAGGGCTGCCTGCCAGGGTCTGTGTCCTTGGATGGATGATAATGGGAAGAAGACCCAGAGATAGTACGCGCACCTTCTCTCCTCCCTCCCTCTGCCCTCCTGCCAGGCCCCCCACTGGGTGCACCTGAAGACAAGCCAGAAGGCCACACAAGTCAGTCTGTCCCAACAGAAAGCAGGGCACAGAGAGTGAAGAGCGGATCAGAGCGGCAAACGGAAACCATCTAGAACACCCAGGGACACCAGTGGCAGCTGAAGAAACTGAGGATCAAAGCAGACTTCAGCCAAGACCACTAATTTGGGGTGGCAGAACGAGGGCCTGAGTTTTCTGAACCCAATCCTGTGTTCTCCAACCTCATTGCTTCACGTAACAAAAGAAGGGTAATTTTTCCCCTTGCGTGGGCACTTACTTACAGAACAATCATATAACCTGTCCGGGCTCCCAACAACCTTGAGAGCTCACTCGTTTCTTATTTCCTGCCACAGATGACAGGTCATCTCGTAGGAGTCAGATGATTGTCAACGGGGTGACAACCCACCCCTGTGGTATAAAGAGATTTAATGGACCTCCTTGAAAAGTACCATCTTCCTCATCTAGAAACTTCTAACAGAGCATGAAGAAGTGAAGCAAATCCTGCTAGAAATATAAGACTTCCTTCCCTGAGGGGCAAAAGAGTGTGCAGAAATGAAGTCAGGAGCCTTGTGCAAAAAACCTTGGAACATTCTGCTGTTTTATGAAATGAAATAAATGAAACTATAGAGGTGAAAAGAATTAATCTTAATCAGAAGGAAAGCAAGAAGGGAAGGATGGGCCAGTGGCTATGTATGGACTATCTACCATAAGCCAGGCCTTGTTCAACACACACACACATACACACACACACTCTCTCTCTCTCTCTCCTCATATATATACATATACACATATATGCATATATGTGTATATATATGTATATATATGCATATATGTGTATATATACACACATATACACACATATATATACACATATATATGTGTGTATATATGCATATATGCATATATGTGTATATATACACACATATACACACATATATATACACAAGAGAGCCCGATGCGGGACTCGATCCCAGGACTCCGAGATCATGACCTGAGCCGAAGGCAGCGGCTTAACCCACTGAGCCACCCAGGCGCCCCTAAATAGGATCTTTTTTCCTATTGCTTTGACTTACTATTTGGGGTCATTGGCAACCTGGGATCGTCCTAATCCAAATTCAGTTCTTCACATTTTCCAGGCCTCTTTCTTCATGAACCTGAGATCTAAACGCCAGTTCTCGGATCTCCCATCTTCATCAGGGCCCCCACAGCCTGCTCTTCTGTCTCCTCTTTAAGGACAGGTGATCCTAAAACTAATACCCTCCCTCCCACCTTTAGCCATGAGGACAAAAAAAAAAAAGACCGAGTTCAAAGTTGCCTATGGTCTCTATCATTACTCCTTACCCTCCATTAACACCTCCTGAGAGAATGAAGCAGAAACTAGCATCCAGGGAAAACCAAAGCAATAAATAAATAAATAGATAGATAGATAGATAGATAGATAGATAAATGGCTAGAGTAACAAAAAACATCTCTGGTTCCAAATCATATGACGGCCAATACCACCAAATGGCCCTTCTCGAGTGTTGTTCCATGGACTACACCAAATTTCTTCCTCTCTTCAGACACACTGGCACTTCTGAAGGGCTTCCCTCACGTGTGGAGGGCACTGATGCTGTAGTTACTTCTATTCCAGCCGCACAGAACACGGACAAGAGCGACGTCTTTGCTCCTGCCATCCACTCCAGCTTCAGATCCTCATCGTTTACAGTTGGGGTGAAAGGGATAGCAGCCCCTTATAGTTCTGATCTCATTTCTCAAAACCGAGTTGGAACCTCTTTATAACAAAACACCCAGACTGAAGATTTCAGATCCTTAGTGCACAATCTCTGGGAAATTACCTTAGAATAAATTCAGAGCACATTCTGAGACAGCAATCCAGAGCTTCATTTCCAGAAGTCAATATGATTTTCTATTTATGTAACCTACAATGTTAGTCACATAACTCCTTGAAAATGAATTATCTGTCTTCTTTAGGTCTGTCGTACACAAGTGTCTCAGTATTTGCTACATGAGAGTCTTTTGTCATGGGACACTATGCTATGTTCAGTTAAAGAGAGAAAGGAGGTGATTCCTTGAAACTGAGATGCACTGATGTTATGGGGAGAAGAAGACACTCTTACATGTCCCATTTCAAGTTTGTTTCCTACAAAGAGAAGGAGTTAGTACTTATTTAAAAAGATGATTGGGGCACCTGGGTTATTCAGTTTGTTAAGCATCTGTCTTTGGTTCTGGTTGTGATCTCAGGGTCCTGGGAATGAATTCCACATCAGGCTCCCTGATCAGTGGGGAGTCAGCTTCTCCTTCTCCTTTTGGCCTCCCCGCACCCCACTCATGCTCTCTCTCTCTCTCAAATCAATAAATTCTTTAAAAAATAAAAAAAAAGACCACTAATTACAAAAATAATATTTTTAAAAATAAAAAATAAAAGACATGAATTACAAACTATGATAGACAATTTCATAGGTATGATTTTGTTTAATGATCACCACCAGCATGTGGGGAGAATAATGTTAGCTGCATTATCACATACAAATAAAATAAAACTCAGAAACCTAAGTTATAGGATAAATAGGGGATTCAGCATTGCTGTATCTGGCATGAAAATCTGTCTCTTTGATACAAATTCTTCGGAGCCTTGATTTCCTATTCTGTGCCATGAAAAATTTAACTAGGTCTGGGTTGGCAAATGGCACATAAGCCCAGTATCCAATGTCATCCTTGGTGGCCATCAGCAAACTCAATCATGTCCTTCTTTTCTGCTGAGTCATGACTCACAATCTCTGTAAGGAAGTTGGTCTAGAAACAAGTCTTACCATCAACAAGAGGTAACACGCATATTAAAAGTTTTTATTCTATTCCTTGTTCTTAAAATGATGCTAAGCCCCTTCCCAGGACTCCAGATTCAATCTAAGAATTTCAGCTAATAACAAAGCAGATCTAAAGAGATCATTGTGTTCAGCTGACATGGGAACCCACTACCAGATAGTCTGGGGAGCAGTTGCCCCTCATCAAACAACTCCTTAGCCTCAGAGACACCAGACTGGCAGGCCTAGGCTTCAGTGCTAAGTAGATCCAGAAACTGAAATTCACATAGAAGCCAATGTTTCTTGGAAGTTTCATTCCTGAAAAGATCAGCTGAAGTCTGATAAAAGGAAGGAAGCAGGACAAGTGGTAGGAGGAGTTTGGGTGTTGGGCAATTTGGGTAGCTGGGAAATGTCAGCTTGTGGGAGCTGGGGAGCATCAGGGACCCAACATTTCAGGATGATCAGGTCTCATTTTGTCATTCTTCACCCTTGGCCTAGAGAATATGCTGAAGTGATTTCAAACAAAGCCTCAAATTCCTGGCTTGATGAAAGAGGTAATATTCATTTTGAATTATGTTTGCAGAAGGCTGGGGGCGAAATATAAGAGGTCGGGAAAGGTGAAGTGACGTGGTGATGTCATTTCGAGTAGAGTTATTTTGCATAATAGAATTTTCTCCTATGTAGGGCACTGTGGAGAATGACATTTCAAAAGAGCACAGCGAAAATAGAAGGCCATCAAATGAAGTGGGAGTTATCAAACTTGAGGAGGCTTTGGACAAAACCTAATAACCCACGTGCTAAGCCAGCCTATCCCTTCAGCCATATCTCTGTGCTTTGTGCCACCTCCTTTGGGATCCTACAATTAGGGAAGTGAAAGTCCATTGGCTTTCACAATTGTATTAGCGGTGAAATGTTTGATAAAATGGAACTCTATATATAAACCTAGATCTAATGAAGCCTCCCCGAGCTCCTATTCTGGGGCTGCTGACATACAGAGCCCTTCAAGAGGATCTATCAGGATTCATTTCATGGTGAAATATACAAAGTGTGTGCTGGCCCTGCTGTCGAGTGACCTGGTTCAAGACCCTGATCCGACACTCACCTATGTGACCCTGAAATTAATGCCCCTCTCTGAGCCTTGATAGCCTCATTTGTAAAACTTGGGGCTTGATGCCACGTTACAGTAGGAAAAGGAATATGAGAATGCATACCTGCTCTCGGTCAGTCCATTTAACTCCAGCAGCCCCTACAGTGTCAGGATCTTTGGAAAGATTCCATGCATTCCACCAACAGACAGCAGGGAAAGAAAAGGACAAAGGATTGCATGGGAGGTTTCTGTGTCCTTGGCCTGGAAGTGGCAACATGGATTCTGAGCATCTTTCATTGTCAAAACTCAAGTTATAGGATCCTGTATCGATGTGATAGGAACTAGGAAATACAGAGCCGGTGGAAGTCATCTGATGGACAGAGACTATACAAGTGTCAACTTTATGTGATTCTCCACGTGCCACCATTGAGAATTATCATGTGAACACATCTTCCTTGAAGAGGAAGCAACTGTTTGTCAACACAGCTACAGAGATAAGAAAAAACAAATGAGGCTCTATTCCGAAGATAAGGCAAAATGCACTTTTTCTAAAAGCCTGTACAGTCACGTGTGTGAATCCTGTGGGGAAGAGTGTTTTGTGGCTACAGAAAGAACAAAGTGTGTTTTGTATCCCCAGTTTGATTTTCTCTATGACCTTTTATGACTTGATTCTCTCCAAATAATTCCTTTTCTGTTTTCTTCCCTGTTACTTTTGAAAGATACTTTTACCTGCCTTATTTAGATATTTATGAACTGTAATATGTATAGGCTCCAAGTTCTAGGACTATAAAAGGGGGATGTTGGTGGAGAAAATACTACAGTCTTATGTTGTTCTTTACCCATGAATTAATTCTCTGTACATGAGTTGTTGAAGTTAATCAGTAAGCACTGTGCAAACAGGTGTGTCATCCGTGATTTTCAAAAAGTGATGTAATATGCAAACGGTTCCAAGTCCATGTTCTGTCCATGGGGCTTATTGATATAAATGTTTCTCTAAACTAATGTTAGCTTTGTTTGTATGGAAAGACCAAAAGCAACAGCTGGAACCGCCAGAGGCCAAGCCGTCCATTTGTCCTGGAAGCCTGCCCACGTGTCCCACCACGGACCGTGGAACCGTCCTGCCATCTGCCTCCCACAGGGCAGCCTCTGCCCACTTTCTACAGAGTGAATTCTAGCCTCTGCGGCCGCTGACTAAAAATAGGACTCTTACCCGACCATCTCCGATTGCTATCATTTGCCTCCCTCCCCTCTGTGCTTGGGAACGGTCTACCTGAGCACATCATTTCTTCCCTGCCAGGAGCAGCGCCAAGTCCTCAATGAGCACTTGTATCCTGTTTCAAACTCTCTGCACCTCTAGGGACCTTCCTCTCTGTCCCAGGGTCTGGCCTGATGGATAAAACTAGTTCTCACCATCGTAACGCAGGAGCGATCTGATTCCTCGTGGCCCACCACCGGAAGGGCTCTAGCCCAGCACGGTCCTAAGTGTGTTTCAACAAATCCCTTTCCATAGGTTGTTGACAGATGTTACCAACAAAGAGGTGAGAGAGGTTCCCATCATCCAATACGCTGTGGAAACACTGAGAGAAACAAGTTCAACATATGTATTTAATGCAGAACTTGAACAGGTCTCAGTACTTGAACTAGACCACTGTTGTTAGGAATCTCTGAGAGAGGGATGTGGCATGGAGCGTTTCCCAAAGCTGTGTGACCTAAGCACCCTTTTCTTCAGAGTCTCTCATGGTGCTGACCAGAAGACACGTTGGGGAAAAATGCTGATCCAAGCTCTTCTGTCTTGAGTTGGCAATTCCACGCACCATGAGAGGGTTTTGTGATAACTCACTCTGGTACGACTCTGCTCATGAGGAAGGGGCCTTGCAAAGATTTGGCTGATACCGTTTCTCACAACGGCATCTCTGGAATAGTAGCGAATGTGCCAGAGATGGAGAGCTGCTGCCCAGCATCCCGTCTGGCCGTGAGCACACAGCCTCCGGCTCTCAGCCCCTGCAGTTCTGCTTCAGCAGCGGGGAGCCCCCTTGTCCACAGTCCCATCCCCTGTGAGGTGTCGGAGTACGGCAGGGGAAGAGGCCTCATCCGTCTCGGCTTTAATGTGAGTCACTCTGATGTGTACCTTGTACCCCCCGATGGGATGACTGGGGCTTTCTCAGGCCTACATCGCAACTCAACTTGTCCTCTGCCTCATCCTGCTGTTTCCCTGCCGCTCTCCTGTCATAGGCACTGAGCCATAATACATATCCCATATCCGAATGCCCATCACGTCTTAGGGTCTGGTTTCAAAGAACCCAACAGGGGAGAGCTGTGACCTGGGATAGTCTCAGGAAAGTGTACGAAGATGGGCTTTTGGAGTGGGATCAGGCACTTCCCAGCCAGCCACTGAGGGCACCGCCACTAGAGGTAACTCCTGCCACAAGCCGATGGCCCACCTGCTAAGTCTTCACTGGAGGTTAACAGGGGGATGATGAACCAGTGAAAGGAAGGCATGGAGGGTGGGGTGGACATGGTAGTAGGTTTTTTGAGACAAGAAGGAAACTGGAGCTATCAGGATAAGGACACTGATGCCTTCTGCAAAGCCACAGAAGAGGCCACAGAAAGATCATGAACATGTGAGGGTGAGTGACAAGAACCGAAAACCAGGTGGCTTGGCATACGGAAGGATGGCAGAAAAGGTGAGAAGCAGGTCCAGTCAGAGAGGCTGAACCTTGAAGGTGGTTAAAAGTCTAACCAAGGCAGATATGTTTAAAGGTCAGGGCCTTGATGGGGAAAAACCACCACCCTGACACGTGGAACGGAACGTACAGATGGGCAGAGCCCAAGGTATTGCAGGTGTCCATCGTGGGCAAAGACGTCACATGGAGCCACAACAGGCCCCACTGAGAGATTCCCAGCCCAAGCACCTGGAGCTCTGCAGGGAGGCTACGTCCTCTGTCACATAGGAGCCTTCTGAAGACGACCCATGACAGGCTACCAGACACGCCGATGGACGGAGTGCCTGAGCCTGGGCCACCGCAAGCCCATGAACCCAGAACTACCCCTATGAGCTGGATCCTGTCGATGCACCCAGTTGTCAAGTTGGGGGGCTCAGAAACAAGTGGCACTAAGATGAAGGCAGTGTGTCTGGGATGGAGCGTGAACACAGCAGCAGCTCAGATCCCCCAGCGGTGCCCACCACAGATGCCCCAGCATGCCCTCTGAGCTCACACCTCCATCAGTCTCAGAGATCCCTTAGGATGAGCTGAAGGAGGAAGAAAAAGACTGAATTTGATTTGGGAGGAGCCACTCATTATGGGAGTGCAGCTGCACGACATTCGGGGACAGACTTAAATACCTGTAGTGAGGGGCGCCTGGGTGGCTCAGTGGGTCGGGCCTCTGCCTTCGGCTCGGGTCGCGATCTCAGGGTCCTGGGATCGAGCCCCGCATCGGGCTCTCTGCTCGGCGGGGAGCCTGCTTCCCCCTCTCTCTCTGCCTGCCTCTCTGCCTACTTGTGATCTCTCTCTCTGTCAAGTAAATAAATAAAATCTTTAAAAAAAAAATACCTGTAGCGAGAGAAAGCTCTTCCAACGGAGCGACAGAGAGGCTGGGATTCGGTCACAATAATGGACACAGCACACTGGTCATCAAGTGTGAAGACTGTGTTTGTTAAGACCCATCAGCCAAAATTATTGAGCCAGTAAACGTCAGCCAGTCTCTGTCACTGGCCACCACAGTGTGGGGACAATGACACATGAACTAAATGGCCACCATGAGAGAGATGGAGGTTATGCCTGGACCCAACACCGTGCACCCCACTTACCAACTAAATATCCAATATGTCCGCAACAGAAACCAACACTGTGGCCCCGATGTGGCACCCTTCCTCCTGGATACCAACCAGCCAGTTTATTTCTAAAAGGGCCAGGGGTTCTTTCTCACTGGAATAGACACTTTTTTAAAGGTTGATTTATTTACTTACTCATTTATGCATTTAGCATCTACTCGAAAGGGGAGAGGGCAGAGGGAGAGAGAGAATCGCCAGCAGACTCTGTGCTGAGCAGGGAGCCTGACACGATCCTGAGATCCTGAGATCATGACCTGAACTGGAATCAAGAATTGGGTGCTTAACCAACTGAGCCACCCAGGTGTCCCTGGAAGAGACGGTCTTTGTCATGTGTGTGTTTGTGTTTTCTGCCTATAAGGCCTACACAAAAGCACTAAGTACAGAGTGCTTGATCCCCTAGCATGGGATCTGACAGACAGCCCAGCACGATGGGGGACTTGCTTTACAGCAAAGAAGGTACAGGAGTGAGTACACACTCATGGGACCCTTTAGTCCCCTCACACACCCCAGCCCCCAGAATCCTGACCGAGCACCGGTGTCACCTGCTGAAGGCCAGGTGAAGGGCGAGCCCGCAGCGATCTGTGCCGACGGGGCGCTGTACTGCAGGCGGCAGGTCATGAATCACACCCTTGCGTCTTCAGTGGGAAGACACCACAGGTGGTGGAGGCAGGAGCGAGCCCACTTACCACTATGCTCTCTCCCACACTGGAGGACCCCGTACTTCCCATCCCGCAACTCAGGGTCCTTTATGGCTAGAGATTCTACTTCCCAAACAGGGTACACTTTCACCACCAGGAGACAGAGCAAGGACGTTCCATGACGAGCTCCAGCTGCCACCTGGACATCTTGGATTCGTGTGCAGGGACCAGCGGGTGAGAAGAGCCACCGTCCTGCACGAGAATTCAGCCCCATTACCAGGAGGAGCCAGAGCTGTGGGCTGTGATACATGCGGGCATCGAGGAATATACGTGGACCCAGGAATCCATCTGGGACTCCTTTGCCCACTTGGACGCGCAGTAGGAAAGTACAGCAACCCTCTTCTATGGGGGGCTTAGCGACCAGGGGCTTAGGGCCTAGCACAGGATGGCGGGGTCCTATTTACAAGGAGGTCATCACAGAAGTGATAAGCAAGGGGAGGACAACGTGTCCCGCACAGTGGAGGGGACAGATGAGCACCAGCTGGGCCTCTGAGGCCCCGTGCAGCAGCGTGGATGACAGCTCCCCCGCAACCGCCCTCTTCCCACCTCCCTCAGGAAGGCCGGTCCACATGATCCTGGAGAAGCTGTTCACTGAATGTGTATGGAAAAGTGGATCTCCACGTCGTGGCAGTAAACACAGAGGGGCATGGCCACCCTCCCCTTCAAGGAGGGCCTCGCTGCCCGGCAGTGGGGACCATCAGCAGGCGGCCTCTGGGGCTCAGCTCCTTCGGGACGGGCTTCAGCTGCAGAACAACACCGCAGCACTGCCCTTGCCTGTGCCCGAGGGAAGCAGGGGTCTAAAGGCTGGGCCATTCGGGCTTCATGTGGAGCCCCTGACGGACAATATTCCATCCAGAGTCTGCGCTGGACGGCCTGAAACTGGATCAGCCCAACTTGCTGGTCAAAATCTTCCTCTGACCAGCTCTGTTTTCTTCCCTTTCCCTCCACAGGACTTGATCCCTCAGAAACATCTGGTACCCCGAACTTCAGCTTCCAGAAAACATGAGCTGTGACAGCGTCCCACGCAGTGGGAATAGACAAACACAGTACCAGAGATGGGCAACGTTTGGTGAGCACTTAATATGAGCCAGGAATTTTGATGAGTGCTGTGTGTGTGTGTGTGTGTGTGTGTGTATTATATATATACACACACACACTATATATACACACACACACACACACACACACACACACTATATATATATATATATATATATATATACACACATACATATATATAAAATATCTCATTTTATCCCAAGGAAAACACCACCTCATGGGATCGATATTATTATCAACCCCCGCACTATACAGATAAGGGAACTAGAGGTACAGAAGGTCGTGCGCTTTGCCCAAGGTCACATTTCTAAAATGCCAGAGCCCATGTTATCACTACATATATTAAAAATAAAATATCATGAGATAATAAGATTATGTTGAAGAATTTTTGTAAGCTGTGACATATTATGCAAATAGTAGTCAATCCCCAGGTGTGGGGATAACATAACAAAGAGATGACACACTCAAATTAGGTATTTTAAGGACAGATTAATAAATGATTGGCAAGGCTGTGAGCCTGGTATAGGGAAACATAAGAAATAGTACAGTGCCTCAGGGCTAAGAATAGGATTGTTCTCCCACACTAGGTATGGAGGAGGGAGAGGAAGAAGTGGTCGGAAGCAGAGAGGCTCTGTGGGAAGGGCTGCCTGCCAGGGTCTGTGTCCTTGGATGGATGATAATGGGAAGAAGACCCAGAGATAGTACGCGCACCTTCTCTCCTCCCTCCCTCTGCCCTCCTGCCAGGCCCCCCACTGGGTGCACCTGAAGACAAGCCAGAAGGCCACACAAGTCAGTCTGTCCCAACAGAAAGCAGGGCACAGAGAGTGAAGAGCGGATCAGAGCGGCAAACGGAAACCATCTAGAACACCCAGGGACACCAGTGGCAGCTGAAGAAACTGAGGATCAAAGCAGACTTCAGCCAAGACCACTAATTTGGGGTGGCAGAACGAGGGCCTGAGTTTTCTGAACCCAATCCTGTGTTCTCCAACCTCATTGCTTCACGTAACAAAAGAAGGGTAATTTTTCCCCTTGCGTGGGCACTTACTTACAGAACAATCATATAACCTGTCCGGGCTCCCAACAACCTTGAGAGCTCACTCGTTTCTTATTTCCTGCCACAGATGACAGGTCATCTCGTAGGAGTCAGATGATTGTCAACGGGGTGACAACCCACCCCTGTGGTATAAAGAGATTTAATGGACCTCCTTGAAAAGTACCATCTTCCTCATCTAGAAACTTCTAACAGAGCATGAAGAAGTGAAGCAAATCCTGCTAGAAATATAAGACTTCCTTCCCTGAGGGGCAAAAGAGTGTGCAGAAATGAAGTCAGGAGCCTTGTGCAAAAAACCTTGGAACATTCTGCTGTTTTATGAAATGAAATAAATGAAACTATAGAGGTGAAAAGAATTAATCTTAATCAGAAGGAAAGCAAGAAGGGAAGGATGGGCCAGTGGCTATGTATGGACTATCTACCATAAGCCAGGCCTTGTTCAACACACACACACATACACACACACACTCTCTCTCTCTCTCTCCTCATATATATACATATACACATATATGCATATATGTGTATATATATGTATATATATGCATATATGTGTATATATACACACATATACACACATATATATACACATATATATGTGTGTATATATGCATATATGCATATATGTGTATATATACACACATATACACACATATATATACACAGGTATATACATATATATACATATATATAGTATATATGTATATATACACACATATATATACACATATACACACACATACACACACACATATATATGTATATACATGTATATATAAATAAATAAATAAAACAGGCATCTGACTTTGACTACTCCAGATTTATTCTCCAACCGGAGACATAAATGGAAATCTCCTTTGGGAAACTGCTCTTTCTTCATTTTCAACCATGAAGGTGAAAGAGTTTGACTACACCCCCATTTTTAGGACTAGGCTCTGACTGGCTCATACCAGCATATCCTGTCTCCTTATATTAGTTTGTAAGAGCTGCCATAACAAAATACCACAGGCTGAGTGGCATAAATAACAGAAATGTATTTTCTCACAGTTCTGGAGGCTAGAATTCCAGAATCAAGGTGTCAGCAAGTTTGATTTTTTCTGAAGCTTCTCTCCTTGGCTTGTAGGGTAGGCTTCCTGTTATGTGTTCACTTGGTCTTTCCTCCATGTGCACCCATATACCTGTCCTAATCTCCTCCTCTTATAAGGATGCCAGTCATATAACAGAGCCCACCCATATGACCTTACTTTACCTTCGTTACCTCTTTAAATGCCCTATCTCCAAATATAGTCACATTTTTAGGAACTAGAGGTTAGGAGTTCAAAATATGAATTTGGTGGAGAAGACACAATTCAGACCATCACAGTCCCTTTGGGCATCATAAATGATTCAAAGATAAGCATGTATTCCAGTCAGAGACTTGAGACTCAAGGGAACGATTGTCCAGACTTCTGGGAGAGAAGAGTTTCCTTTCCTCCCCTGGACTCCATAGTATTACAAGGCCTGAGATTCCCACAACCACTTTTACCCCTTAAGGAAAGCCAATTCAAGATGAAATATCACAGAGAGGAATGCAGAAGAGGGATTCAGGAAAACTGCACCTGAGTATTGGATTTGAGTCTCTAAACTGCCCCTGGTCTTATACTTGAGCTAATACATTTCCTTTGGACTTAAGCCAATTTGACTTGGATTCCTTTAAAGTACAATATTGAAGTTCCTAACTGATATAATACTATACCTTTGTTTTTCACAGTCAGGTATCTAAGTGCATGGTAGAATTTGTGTCCATCTCTGATAGACGCTAATGTTCTGGCTTTTTCTACTATACAGAGTTTACTTTTTACAGCCACAAGTCTGCAAGACAGCTACAAGTACGGCCTCAACTTCAGTGTCTCTTTTATACAAGCATGGAGTGAATTACCTATCCTTCCAAAATCCATGCCCTTCACACAGCATCGCCCAAATCCAGTTTATGAATAGGCTGCTTCAAAGTGATAAACCATTTGTCCATCGATGAACACTGAGGTTGCATCCATATCTTGCCTATCATAGGTAATACTGCAACAAACACTGGAATGCATATATCTCTTCAAATTAGTTTTTCATTTTCTTTGCATAAATACCCAGTAGTGGAATTACTACATCCTGTGCAATTTTTATTTTTAATTATAACATAAGGAAGATGCGATAAATACGTACAATGAAATACTATGCAGGCATACAAGAAGAGACCTGGCCATTTGTGACAATGTGGATGGATCTTGAAGATATTATGCTAAGTGAAATGTGTCAGACAGAGAAAGACAAATACCATATGATTTCACTTAAACATGGAATCTTAAAAAAAAAAAAGAAAAGAAAAGAAGAACAAACAAATAAGCAAAAAGCAGAAACAGATATATAAACACAGAGAACAGAAAGAGGGTGAAGAGGAGTGGGAGAGAGAGGCTTCCACCTATAAATGGAAAAAGAATGAATGAGTCACAGGAATGAAAGGCACAGCATAGGGAATACAATCAGTGATAATATAATAGCATTGTGGGGCGACAGGTGGCAGCTACGCTTGTGGTGAGCAGAGCATAATACAGAAAAAAAAGTTGAATCACTATGTTGTACACCTGAAATTCATGTAACATTTTATGTTAACTATACTCTGATCAACAAAAAATTATGTGAAGAATTTCAGAAGAATAATAAAGTCACTGATCCAAAGGGGGGGGGAATGAATAAAGTGACAAACCAGCCAGTGACTCTCTATTCAAATTCTAGAAGAAACCCTAGAATTTCTGAAATGTCACCCATCCTGGATAGACTGCCTAAAGTCACTGGAGCCAGAAATTCCCAGAGCCATAGTTATTTTGAAAAAATGGGACTAAGGCAGGATTTTTCACTCTCCTTCAATGCAAGTGAACTGAATACCAGGTGGCTGTGCCAGGCTCTCTACCGTGCACCATAGGGGGTCTAGAGAAGACAGTGACATGGCCCCTGTCCTGAGGATGCTCACATTTATCACAGGAAGAGGAACCTGCAAACAGCTGACAAAATACAAACAGAACCTCTTGTAGCTTTTTTTTTTTAATATTCAGTTAGCCACTGTATAATACATCATTAGTTTTTGATGTAGTGTTCAATGATTCATTAGTTGCTTGTAACACTCAGTGCTCATCACAAGTGCCCTCCTTAATACCCACCACCCGTTTACCCCATCCCCCCACACACCTCCCCTCTGAAACCCTCAGATTGTTTGCTGGAGTCCATAGTCTCCCGTGGTTCATCTCCCTTTCAGATTTCTTTCCCTTCCCCTATGATCCTCCATGCTATTCCTTATGTTCCACTCTGCTAAAGAATGATTGGGTCAACCAAGAAATTAAAGAAGAACTTGAACAATTCATAGAAACTAATAAGAAGGAAAACACAGTGGTTCAAAACCTATGGGATACTACAAAGGCAGTCCTAAGAGGGAAATACATAGCTATCCAAGCCTCTTTCACAAAAGCAGAAAAACCCCAAATGTGCAAGCTAACCTTACAGCTAAAGAAGCCAGAGTAAGAATAGCAAATAAAACCTAAACCAAGCAGGAGAAAAGAAATAATAAAGATTAGAGCAGAGATCAATGAAATAGAAACCAGAAAAACAGAATATATCAACAAAACTAGAAGCTGGTGCTTTGAAAGAGTAAGATTGATAAACCTCTGGCCAGACTTATCCAAAAGAAAAGAGAAAGGACCCAAATTAACAAAATCATGAATGAAAGGGGAGATGTCATGACTGATACCAAGGAAATAAAAACAATTATTAGAAATTATTACCAGCAACTATATGCCAACAAATTAAGCAATCTGGAAGAAAAGGATGCCTTCTTGGAAATTTATAAACTACCAAGACGGAAACAGGAAGAAATAGACAATCCGAATAGACCAACAACCAGTATTGAAATTGAAGTAGTAATCAAAAACCTCCACAAAAACAAGAGTCCAGGGTCAGATGGCTTCCCAGGGGAATTCTACCAAACATTTAAAGAAGAAATAATACCTATTCTACTGAAGCTGTTGGTGCAGGCACTTTGGAAAACAGTGTGAAGATTCCTTAAGAAATTAAAAATAGAGCTACCCTATGACGCTGCAATTGCACTCCTGGGTATCTATCCCAAAGATACAGATGTAGTAAAAAGAAGGGCCATCTGTACCCCAATGTTCATAGCAGCAATGGCCACGGTCGCCAAACTGTGGAAAGAACCAAGATGCCCTTCAACGGACGAATGGATAAGGAAGATGTGGTCCATATACACTATGGAGTATTACGCCTCCATCAGAAAGCATGAATACCCAACTTTTTTATCAACATGGATGGGACTGGAGGAGATTATGCTGAGTGAAATAATAAGGCAGAGAGAGTCAATTATCATATGGTTTCACTTACTTGTGGAGCATAAGGAATAACACAGAGGATATTGGGAGATGGAGAAGAGAAATGAGTTGGGGAAATCAGAGGGGGGGGATGAACCATGAGAGACTGGGGACTGAAAAACAAACTGAGGGTTTTGAAGGGGAAGGGTGTGGGGGTGGGGGAGCATGGTGGTGGGTATTAAGGAGGGCATGTATTGCATGGAGCACTGGGTGTGGTGCATAAACAATGAATTTTGGAACACTGAAAAAAATTTAAATTAAATTAAAAAAAAAACTTTTTAAAGGAAAATCAAAAAACAACAAAACAAAAACAGAAGGGAAACTTCCAAACTTCTTGTATGAGGCCAGCATGACCCTGATCCTAAAACCAGACAAAGACCCCACCAAAAAGGAGAATTATAGACCAATAACCCTGACGAATACAATGCCAAAATACTCAAAAGACCCTAGCCAATAGGATCCAACAGCACTAATTAAAAAGATTATTTATCACAACCAAGTGGGATTTATTCCTAGGATGCAAGGGTGGCTCAACATTCACAAATCAATCTTTCGTAGCTTTTACATAAATATCTTTGCTCAGAGAGGTTGAGAAAAGAACACTGCCTCAGATTTGTGGTTGCTGTCATCTTTGGGGCGCAGGGAGGCCAGATCACTAACAGGACCTGTTGAACAATGAACACAGAGTTTTGCACTTGGCCACCGCTGACGTTAACATGCTTTTGCCACCATTTCCAACAACAAAGGTAGAGAGAAATATAGAACCATGTGGGACTCTAACAGCTCATCATCCTCTATGCCCTTTCCTGAAGGAAAAGAGTAAGGTTGTAACCATAATAACTACGCAATATGGTGGAAACAATACAGAAAATCACAGAACCGAGAGCATCTAAAGGGACTATTTTTTAGGGCTGTAATTTCCTCAATAATAACGTGGCTTTTTTTCTTGAGTTAATCTGATTATGTGGCTTATAAATTCAAAATGCTGCTTGGCTTTCCCACTTTGGCTTTTGAAATGACGTCCTTATTATATTAACTGAGAACAGAGAACTCATAGCCAAAAAAACATCCTTACGAGGACCCTGGAGACAGAGTATTTGAAATCTAGAGTGCCTGAAAATTGTAAAGCACTGGTGTCCAAAACCGTAATTTAATTATTTCTCTTCTTACTGTTTTTATTATGATCATCAAATGCTACACTGAATAGTATACTAGACAGATTAAGTGTTATGAGAATTGTAAAATCTTCTTTGAACAGCTCCTCTTATTGTGAAGCTTACACTTCAGTGAAAACTTTACCACTTCGGACAGACCTACCACTGAGTCCTTTTGGAAAAAAATCTGTCTAAAATTGGTGTAATCAACAGTCCAGCAAGACAGAAATGAACTTCACAAAAGCAGCATTCACTAAAGGGGTGTACCTTGCTTGGGTTAACCCAATCCCAGCAGTAGCATATTGTCTCCAGTAGCCAGATCAGGGATGTCAGGCTCATTCCTCTTCTCCTGCCATACCTTTAACTGAGGAATTAGTCAACCTTCTCTATGAAATGAAAATGAGGTACTTAACTATGCCCATGACCTCTACAGTGTATGTGCAACTGGGCCTCCAGATTTCCAGTCCTTTACCCCTTTAACTCCAGCCGAACTTGGTGAGGAGTGAAACTCACATAATGATCATGCTGGACTTTTCTGGGATCCCATTTCTGTTTTTCCTTTTTTGTGTCACCCTTAGACTGCCCCATTCCACGGTAGTGTGCGTGATCAGTGTTCCTTACCCCAATCAAGGTGCCAGATTACAATGTGCATTTTCAGAAGCTCTAGATCTTTTTGAATAGGAAGCGCTATCTATGCTATGGAAAGGCAGTCCCTCTCTTCCAGGGCCATCTACTGAATGCCTTGTGACAGGTAACTATTTTCTAGGAAATGGCCTATCATGCTAATCGCATGGCTTAAAACATTCTCTGAGACCCTTCCAACCAGCCTCTTAGTATGGCTCATGCTCTAGTGATGACGGCAGGCCGGGAACCCACGTTTGGTAGAATGAGTGACTCCCTTATCATGCAGGTGAAACCAACGTTCTCCCAGCTGCTGCTGTTCATTCGGCAGGATAACCAGTTATTTCTCATGTATTGTGGGAGCTTTATTTGCACCTGAAGAACTGGATATTTCCAACCAATACCTGTCTGGAAAAGGATCCAGGCTAGGATCTGTGAAGAAATAGGATAGTCCTTATTTTTCAGGAAGTCACATCTACCCGGAGAGCCAAAGCAAGAAGCATAAAATGCTGCTTGCGCAGAATAAAAGACTCTCTCTATCCCTAAGAATTATGTCCTAAGACATTCTTGCATCTCAAAATTCATGTATCATATAATTTCCCTCATAAAATATGGTCAAAAATATTTAAATGGCACCTTCAGACACAAACAATTTTCCCTAGATAGGTCTAAAATTATATATAACAGAGCCTATTTCTGGCTAGGAATAATCATTTCCTTATGACTCTTCAGCTGCTTCTCAATTCCATCACCAGCATCTGCATGTTTTTCGTGGAAGAAATGAACCTCAAAAGGAAGTTTTAGTAAGCACTAGAATTGCTTGGTTTGTAAAAAAGACCAAGCTATCAGTATTAAATGATCAACTAGATTCTGCTATTAGTCACATGACTTATTTCCATAAGCCAGCCTCACAGTTCCTAAGAGTTTGAAACAAAATCTCAAATTCAACTTATTACCCATCATAGGCCTCTCAGTTGCTCACAAGTGATGGAAACTACATGTTCAGTCTCTGAATGCCAAGCATCAACTATCTATTCTTACCGTCAACGGGTAGAATAGGTCAAAAGTACTTATCCCAAGTGCATGGAAGGAGTGCTTGGGAACATTTTTAGATGAGACACAGGGAGAGTGGAATAAGGGGAGGACCGTGGGCGTGGTTGGATGAAATGTATCTCAGACCCCCTGCTGGAGTGCAGAGGGGTGGCAGTCTGGGCTCTAAAATCCATCCCTGCTTGTGCCAAGACCACAATTCCCATGGATGGTGCCCAACCAATGAATGAATCCAGTAAGGAAACTAAGGCAGGCCCAGTCCTGGAAGATGTAAAACTCTGAGGGGCAACCTTGGATCCTTGCTGACCCTACCCAAACATTTGTAGATGTGTGCTACAGTCCGAAGACTTCTTTCTTTCCTTCCTGCTATCTCCCCTCTTGGGGGAGAGATTAGATGGCATTCCCAGTTCCTTCTGCTTCCCCCAAATTTTCCTTAGAGCAAATCTCTTGCATGTCTAAGCTCAACATGGCATTTGCTTTTGAGCAGTTGGACAAACACAGCTATATTCTAGGCTGTTTTCAAAATCTACGAGTTTTTGCTCTTCATGATGATTGTGGGATTGCAAGCTGGGGACCACTCACAACCGGTGTTCATGGATATGGTCACAGACACCAATGGTTACATGCTCTATGGAACAGTCTCCCTCGGGGAAGAGTTTTTTTCCACATCTCTCACAGTTTTTACATGTCTTCCCGGATATCCATACAGATAAAACATCTGTTTGGAGCTAGCCAAGCCCAGACCTTAACTCCATTTTAAACACAGACAAAATATATTTTTTGCTTGATTTTTTATATTCACTGAATTTCCTAGGAATGCAGCCACCTTGCAAATCAGGGGACAATCATCCCTATGTTGTTGAGTATTTCCTAAGAGGTGCTCACCATTTCCGAAAAACTGCATCACCAGTAACCACACTACTTCAGCTATTTTAGTAGCCAAAATTAACACTGATACCAGTCTGCATTTGTAGCTTTGGTGCTGATAATGTACACAGGTAAAATTGTGTTTTATGGTTCATTCGTGCCTCAAAATGGGTATGTTCAAACTTACGCTATTTTACTACTAAGTACTTCTCTTATATTTTCCTTTTACTTTACACTTACTGAAAACATTTCATTGACATTTGTCAGTGCAGGTACAGACAAGTGACTTAACATACTTCCATTTCAGGCTCCAACAGGAGTATTATAAATATCCATTATGAAAGAAAGAGAAGTGCTCAGTCCGATTGGGTATAGAACCTCTGATTCATGGTAAGAGGAGAACAAGATGATTTTTTGGAGGAAAGGTCAGCAAGACATCTTGGCAGGGGTAGATATGTATTTTCTACGTTCATAGGTCTTTCAACCATCCCCCCACTCCTGGCCTGACCTTGATGAATGTGTACTTTCCTGCAGGATCCCTGGCACATGTCTCTATTATTCCATTACAGAACTTGAATCTTGGAAACCAATGGCAAACGGGCCATGGGACACTTGGGACACTGGGTTAAATATGCTGCTCTTTTGGCTAAATGGTCCAAAGCTGTCAAGCTTATTCTAGGGACTCCAGCAGCTATGTGCATGCTTGCTGTGAGCAAGCTGCAGTGGGCTTCCAAAGCCAGGCTTTGCATGGTAAGCGCAAAAGGTCTGGAAGCAATCAGCTTTGCACAGACCGGTAACAGGTCTCACTGTCTTTGAACCAGATGGCCACCATTCCCAGATGTTACCTTGGTCTCATTTACACATAATCCTTTCAGCTGCCAGTTTCTGTAGTCCACACCATGCTAGCAAAGCTAAGTTACACCTTGGGTGAAGGGCTATTACTAGATCAGAATAATTTCTTACAAGATAAGCAGAACGCTTTATGTGTAATTCAACCCCTCAGGTTCCAATAAACATTTATAAAGTGCCCAAAGGATGCTGTACAGTTCTAGGGATTTCATAAGAAAGGAACAGAATATTGGGAAAGATTCGGTGTCTGCACTTTCAGTATGCACCTTGGTAAAGCCAAGTATCAAGAACAATAAACATTTACTCAGGGACGTCTCGTATCATTAGGAGCAAAATTACTATCTCCCTGTCCTCCTGATATTTACTGATTATGTTATTTCATCGGAGATATACCCTCCAGTGCAGACACTTCAAAATGATATTCAGAGGAACAAGTTCTCAACTTAATTAACAAGAAGGCAGCTTCTGCCTCCAGTGCTATCCTGGGGATCTTCAATCAATATCCCGGAAGCTTTGCCCATGTCTGTCTCTGTTGCAACATTTTCTACCAAGAATTAGGTTCCTGGATTTTGAGTCACCCTCCAAAAAAGACCATACAAATGAGTTGGTTATGTTTGCTTGTGGCCATTCATCTTATTAGCAATGCGACCTGAATTTATGAAGTGTTACGGTACTTGACTTTGTGTCCAATTTATATCAACAGATCAATAAACAATTATTATAACTGTCTAACTACAGTTTGCAATGGGAAATAGTATGTCTTCTAATTAAGTCTTTGTTGTTCCTTTCCCTGGAGTTATAAAGTCATAGTACTTTTTATACCCTGATCAAATAGAGTGGCTCATTTGGCCTCATGAGACTTCATGGGTCTTCTCTGCAAGGTCATATCTTCCTTCTCTTTCTCCTCTTGCCTCCTGACCACTAGAGGCGTCTTCATTTGGTTGGGTTTGTATAACTCTAAATGGGCTATCAAGTGTTTGTGACAAAGGGACTGTATCTCTGATCCCTGTTTATTCCCATTTCCTCCTAGTACCGTACAGTGGTTCACAAAGAAGACGACCAAGCGGTGGCAGACTTCAGGTCTAGGCCCAGATGTAAAAAAATCCAGGACTGGCTACGCTAGCCTCAGTGAACTGCTCACTTGGGGGCCCTCCCCGATCTCTCTCTTGCCATCAGGGGCAAAGTAAAGATTTGGGGGTTTTATCCTCAGTAAATACTTTTTCTTAGATGAAAGTCTTCACTATTACCCACTCTTTCTTATTTAATTTGGAAAAGAGATTTTCTTCCCAATAACAAGTCCATGTGAATGGCCTGTCTTATGAGGACTGCGCGTCAAGCAGGAGGGGAGAAGACAACTGGTATTTATCGAATAGTACAGTGTGACGCATATTGTTGTTAGTGTGAACATCTCATGGGAAAAGAAACCAAATCAGCTGGTGGGAATAACTTAACCAAGGTCCTGATCTAGTAGGTGGCAAACCAAATCTCTGACTTCACTGCCCCACTTTGTCCACTGCTGCCTTGAAAGAAATGGGGAGAAAAAATCAGGTTTTGAAAAAGACAATGGTTGTAGTAATAATTCACATCTCATGTACCTATCCTGAGCCAGTATTTTAGTGATTTACCTAATAAATTAACTCAATTCTAATAATCACTCTCCCTACCCTGTTTCTTCATCTCTAAGACAGATGTGAGGAGATAATAAGTTGACCCCTACTGTCCTATCTCTTTCTCATCCCCTTTTGGTATGTTCTCTAAGGAACAAAGAGGTCAGACAACCCTTCTGCCTAGGGTCACAGAGTTCATGAATGGAGTAGGAAGAATTAAAATGCTGCTGGTCTGGTTCCAGGGTCCACGCACTCAATACTATGCACTACGTAACATTTGGGTAAAGGGAGACAAGTGGTGAGTAATGGTGAATGGTCTATTAAAAGGTGGTGTTTTAATAGAGGTACACACAATGAATTTGACCTTGTTGCATGTAAAATTCATTAAAAATTGGTTTTGGCTGTGTGTTCCATAGTGATACTCTGGAGTCCTATTATAATGTGAGTATCTGGGGACAAGGAGTTAACCCACATTATAGACTTTACTTGCTCTAGGAAAACTCTTTACTCATTGGTATGCACAGAGATGCAAAATGTAACCCCTAATACTCCTGACTGTGTGGAGTGCCCAGGCCTTTCTCATGGGGACCTACTAAACTACATCCTCAAGCAGAGACATCACCTTACATTTTGACTGAAAGGCTGAGCCCTGTGTTACAGGGTGGCTGGTGGAAGGATCACTGAACTCGAAGGAAACCTGAATTCTCATTCTGGACCACAGAGAATCCTTTTCAGAAAACACTGGTCACCATTTCTACACTTACTCCTCTACTATTTTGTTCCTTAAGTTACGGTCCTGTTACCTCCCATCTGATTCTGACCATAGTTAAGTAAGTCAAAAAAATCCACTCAGGAGGGCGCCTGGGTGGCTCAGTGGGTTAAGCCTCTGCCTTCAGCTCAAGTCATGATCTCAGGGTCCTGGGATCGAGTCCCGCATCGGGCTCTCTGCTTGGCAGGGAGCCTGCTTCTTCCTCTCTCTCTCTGCCTGCCTCTCTGCCTACTTGTGATCTCGCTCTTTAAAAAAAAAATCCACCCATGAGTACAGAGGCAGGATCAAAGTGTGGCACAGCTCCAATAAAATATTAAAAACCACCTTAACCATTATTATTATTATTGCTCTTAATAAGAAGTTGTTCTTGTTTTAGCATAAAACATTCCATAAGCCTTCTCAGCCTTTATTATTGGGACATAATAGACTCATTATAAGCCACATGCTCTTAAGTTATTCCTATATAAATTCAGTGTTCCTAAAACTAGTTTTAAGAATGACATCTTTGATGATCCTCACTCTTCACATTTAGTTCAAACCATAAACTTTATGGTTTTCCAAATGATCTCATCCAGGCCTACGGTCTTGCTACCATTTAAACATAGCTAATCCCAGACAGTACCTTTAAAACTCCCTGAATACACAGTCCCCAGGAACAAAATAACCCGTACACACTGCCCCTGCCAGTACCCAGAACCCGTGGTTTCATGTCTGCGAGTGGGGCCCCCACTTCGGACCGATTCAAGTTGGAACTTGAAGTTTCTCATTCAGTAGTAAACCCTGATACAGAGTTGAGGGTTAAGTATTTAGAGAATAAACCCAATGAAAGAAGCTTTGCTCATCACAAGGAGGCTCCAAAAAGTGTGGGTGAGCATCTGCTTGTTACCAGGGAGAGTTTTTCTCTGTGAATTAGTGAGGTGCTGTGCACAATACAAAAACATCCAAAGAAAGATTGTGAAGCATGGAATTTTCAGAATAGGATGATCTCCGAACTCACAGAGTAACTCAGCAAGATTTTGGAACAGAGGAGCATTCTTCTTGCTGGAGAGTTTTAGACTAAGTGTTTCCCAGAAATACATTTGTTCCGTATCATCTACCTCTTTGAAAAAAATCTGCCTGCACAAATATTCTGTCCCCATGGTGTGAAGCTCTACCTGGTGTCATAATCCAGTTGGCTTTATATACAGGTCTGGGAGGTGACTGTCCCTAAGCGTAATGCTGAGGCTCTGCGATGAGTGGGTGCCCTGTTCCAAATCCTGAATTAGAATAAATCCCTCCATGGAAATATGCCTGGGAAGGGTATGACTCAAGCTACTCCTAAAGCAATCTTTCTTTCTTGAGGAGCAGGTCTTAACAGAATGGAGCACAGAGAGTGATAGGAGCATTCAGCACCAGAAGGAAGGAAGGACAGTTATGAGCAGGATGGCAAGGCTTTGCTGAAACTGAGCACAGCACATTTCAAGGATGAAGGTCGCCTGTGCAGTGGACCAATAACAGATAGAGTAAGGAATGGGAGACCTTGAGATACTCTGAGTTTTTCATTAAATAATTTTTTGACTCTTGGCGCATTGCCCGACTTCTCTCGTCTTCAGCTTCCTCATCTATGAAATAATTAGGGCTGTAAGACATTAACTTATGTCCCTTTCACTCCACTCACCCCCAATCTGACCTTGAAGTTTTGCCTTGAGTGACCATGCATAAAAGTCCTAATCATACTTCACATATCGATTTCGTCCCTGGTTCTCTTGTCCCAGTGGAAGCTTGTCAGAACATGGGCTTGGGAAACCATTACAGGCATTGAACTGAAGGATCCAAGAAAGGTGAGAAAAATCTGTCTACATGCTCCCGCTCACAGGGCAGTCAGCTGACCTCCCTGCCCTGAAAAGTGGGAAAGGACAGCTGAGGTTAAATTAGTGGCTGTACAATAGCCTTACAGGAAGCCCATGAAATGTTTGATTCATTAGGCCACACAAACTTGAGCTGAATTACATCTTATTCCTGATTCAATGCCTTTTACTGTTGCTAAAATGCATGGAATAAATTCATAAGGTTGATGTTGTAAAACAATAAAGGTAAGGGGTGGAGGCAAAGACAGTAATTCCCTAATTCCTCCCTGTTGGACGGGCTCCCTTTGCCCAGACTTGCTGGTGTTAACTGATACCAGATACAGGAACCAGAGAGTGACTGGTGCCCATTTGCAAGGAGCGTCGCTAGTTCCCCATGTTGACCACAGAACGCTTACAGTGAGAACTCTACTTGATGTGGGGGATTTAAGTCATGAGCCCCTATCATGGCTTCCTGTCATGTCCCCCAGCCTGTGGCTTTGGAAAACACAGGTAGAAGGAGCCCCTCCGGGTGCGTGATGTATCCTAGTGGCCGTATGTGGGGCAACGACCTAACGGATGTCTCTCTGACACAGCAGCTTTGTGGAAGTACACGTACAATCCTGCACGCTTATTTCCAGGATTTAACTTATTGCTGCTGAAGTCTTAGTCCCCAAATGCAATTTAAAAGTTTTTCATGCCCAGATAAGAATTATGGAGCTGGGGTGACAGGGCAGCTGCCACCAAGATGCTTGGCTTCTGGGAGTGTACGCCAATCCTGAAATCCCAGAGCTGACTGGCTATGGGTTATGTTGCACTTCTTAAAAGAGGGTAGGATCCTTGGCTGGGGAGTCATAGCTCATCAGATGAGGGCATTTGGAAAGGGCCCCTTCCTGCCATGTTGGGCCCCATGCCCCTGACCTACTCTAAGCAGCACTTAATGTGTGTGTATTTACAGAAGCACGTGTGGGAAGGAGCTGGGGAAAACCCAATGACTTGCTGTTTCTGCTCTGCTGTGTCCTGTCTTTTCCTCCATGGAGACACAGCATGGGAATGGATGCTTTCAACGGGAGGTGGTGCAAGTACGTGCCGCCTTATTCTCCACCTCCCTTCTGACTAGTATCTTGGAAACTGCCTACAGTGATGTCAACTGTGTGTGTGTACAATATTTCAACTTATGTTTTATCCTTACTTGCTGTATTATCTTTGTCTCCAAAGACACAGATTATTGCTTTCTTTGCTCTTCTGCCATGTCCCTCCTTCCTCCAACTCACAGTCAGAGCCTCTGCAAAAATTCCTGATCTTGTGAGAATTTCTAGAACCAGGAGTGTCTTCCTTTGGGAGAGCTCCATCTATAAAAGCCTCTAGGACCCCTTCACGTAATCTCCCTGCCCCCAACTCCCATCACCCACATGATAAATACAAGATCTTAATAATGGCCCATAGGGGTCTCCATTGCCCACCCCCTCAGAGTCCAAATTCACCAATTACAATGTTCCCCACAGCAGACCACTGCCTGCTCAGGTTGAGCAGCAAACTATTTTCTATCCTCAAACAATCACTCTTGCTTCACAGAGTCCTGCCTTGACACATGGTCTTCTGGCTGCATGGCTTGCCCACCTGAGAAAAATCCTCCTCAGGCTTCAGACTCAACTCAAGAAACTCCTCCTCTCTGAAATCTTTGCTAAGCCCCCAGAATGGAGCAGATCCAGGTACTGAAGAACCCAAAGGATGAAAAATTATAGGAAGGAAGAAGCCATAGTAAAAAAAATACAAAATAGACATTTACTAATTACAGTTAAAATAGCCTACTTCCGCAAAATTCATACAAGCATGATGACTCAGGTCCCTCTAAACCTTAGGAAGAAGGCTTCTGTGTAAGTGGGACCCTGACACTTAAGCATCATTAACTTCTCAGGAAAACCACCCCTGAGAGACTGAGCTACTTCCCTCATTGGTCTGGAATGTTCTCTGTACTTTAGTTATAGCATTTATCAAAGTAAGTATCATTAACTAATTACTTCAAAACTCTCCCAGGATTAAAATGTGAGCTATGAACATATGTTGTCAATTTCTAGAATTCTGATATCTAACAAGTGGCTTTTGACAGCTCAATACTGAGGATATATTAGTTGAAAGCAGAAAAATCCAGGCAATCTCGAGAAATGAACTGCTGGGTTTTGTTGAAGACCTCCTGAATGCCAAGATGGGAGATGAAGCATTTGCTGCCCCTGTCAGGAGAGGGGCTTCGAGAAAAGTCTTCAAATCTGGGTAGACCCAGCATCTTGACTTTGGAGGTTGGTATTCTGTCATTAACCTGGTCTGTTGCCTCTCTGTGTCTATTTCCAGAATCCCTGCAACCCACCAGCCAAGTTTCACAGTATGTAGGTTCAAGTCTGCAGTGACAGAATTTAATTGTCTCAACCCAGACAACTGTCATCCTCCCCTCCTTCTCCTGAGCTGGCTGTAAGAGGCATGTGGGAGTATGAACGGTTTTGGAAAAACCTCCACCAGTATCTTTTCAATCTGAACACATTCATCAACTAGAACTGAGCATTTCCACCCCAACAGGAATATGTACACCCATTCACCAAAAGACTTGGACTAGAATGATCATGGTATTCTGGTGGTACTAACCCCAAAACGAAAAACCAATTGCCCACCAACAGTTGATGGACAAACTGTGACATACAAGGGAATACTAGACAGCAAAGAGAATGAGCATCTAAAAAACACAGACAGTAATATGGATGAGTCTCATATATAGAACACTGAGCTAGAGAAGCCAAACATCAAAGAACATAGCCTGTATAGTTCCATCTACATAAAATATAAAAATAGGTAAAACTCATCTCTGGTGCTAAAAGTCATAATAGTGGTTGAGTCTTGGGGTGTGGATATTAATTAGAAGTGAACATAAAGGGAACTCCTGAGGTGCTGATAAATAGTGTGTTTCCGGGTCTGGGAGCTCATTGCAAGGTGGTGTTCAGCATTGGCACGTGCATGAGCGACACGCCAATGCACACTTCTCCGTATGTATATTATAACTGAATGCAAAATTTAGATGTTTTCATTTAAGCAAGCCTTCACTTCTCTATAAAGGAGAAGTTAAGTAATGACAGTTGGGCCCTCTAGTCTGGACCTGGGGAAATTTTCATTCCACCAAGGACCACTAAGCCAAAGAATAAAATCATGGGTCTCTTACGTAGAGAGCAAATTAATTTTTTTTAAAAGAAACATCCATGTTATGGATAGAGCATTATACTTATATTCACAAGATCTGGGCTTGATTCCTAATTCCAGTGATCACTATCTATATGACAATATCTAATTCTGCTCACATCACAGGTAAGTCCTGGGTTTAGAGAGATTAGTGATGACCTCCCCACAGTCTTAGAGAAATACTCTAAACACCAAATCAAATCAAACAGTGCAGACAAAGCTGCTTCTGAACCCACACAGTGCTGTAGATCTATAAAGTATCAGCTTTTAGAATTAAAAAAATAAAATAAAATAATGCAGTGGGGAAAAATAGTTTTTTAATTTAATTTAATTTTTTTCAGTGTTCCAAAATCCATTGCTTATGCACCTCACCCAGTGCTCCATGCAAAAGGTGCCCTCCATAATACTCACCACCAGGCTCTCCCAGCCCCCCAGCCCCCTCCCCTCCAAAACCCTCAGTTTGTTTCTCAGAGTCCACAGTCTCTCATGGTTCATCTCTCCCTCTGATTTCCCCCAACTCACTTCTCCTCTCCATCTCTCAAAGTTCTCCATGTTATTCCTTATGCTCCACAAGTAAGTGAAACCATACGATAATTGATGAAGAACAAAATAGACCAAAGACCCATGTAATGGTTTTAAGCCAAGTAATCCTGATTCAGTCCTAGAGCACAGTATGTTTTATTAAACACACAAATTATCGTCAAGTGATTCCTAACAGCAAGTGGTTCAAAATCAAATCAAATTCTATGAATCATGAGCAAAAGTAAACATTTAAAGTTTCTATTCTAGGAATTAATGAGAAGCTAAGCTGGGGCGTTCATCCTAAATGCATTTTCCAGACAACTAAAGCATGAAGCAGTTGGTGTGAAAACTTCCAACCTTCACTATTTTGTATAGAAATGCTTTGGAAGTAAGTATTTTGAGAAAGGGAATGCACAATCAGGAAGGTGCCCACAGCCCTGACATACATCTTGATAGACTACCATAAAGCAGAAACTGATACGCCCACCACTGCAAACATCCCAGAAGATCACTCTTGCTACCTTCCCAGGCCCACCTCTCTCCCTGAAATGTAGTAGCTAACACGACTATCACAGCAACCACTTCTTCCCTTTAAAGTTGCAAACTCTAGTCAGGCCTTTCCCATTTATTATGTTGTGGACATCTTTTCAGGCTAATAAATCATCACGCTATTTAATGACTATTTTTAAAAGAGGCACCTGAATATATTTTTTTTAACTGCTCAAATTTTAAATGCCTATGTGTCATCCATATTTATGTGATTATTTCCCTGTGCAGGGACCTGTGATGGCCCCAGGTGCCAGTCATTTAGATAAGCAAGGCCATTTGCCCCCAGTGAAATGGCCTTAGACCTCTGATTACTCCAGCTTTGTTCCTCTGTGTCCTTTGTTTGTAGGAGTCTTTCACCTCACAGTGTTTTTACAAACCTACTTCACTTCCAGGACCCCTCCCTCTATCAAAATAGGGCCCCCACAGCTGATTTTCCTTAGTTAATATCCTGGACAAAAGAATGAATACACAAAACCAAGTCTTCTTTCCAGCCTATAGGGAAAAATTACCAGAGTTTAAGAATACACATTCCTAAAACCCCAAAATTTTACATTCTGGGGATCATAAGATGAGGGCTCCGAGTCTCCAAATGCCCCAGATAATTCTGTTGGTGCTGGACCCACAGATCAGGGTTTGGTAGCCACTGCTCTCTTTAGAATTAACGAGCCTGTCTCCCAGGCACAAGCTGGGAATCCAGCCTAACTTGGCATTCCTTCAACACACATGTGCGATGCGTAGGTAGACACAGCACACGCACCCCAGCACATGTACAAGCATGCACGCACTAAGATAAAGAACTCCACAACAATCTAGGAACAATCAAAGAATGAATGAGGTTGATTCTACTTCTAGTTTTTACACATGTTAGAATTTACTTTAGCTGAAAAATGCTGTATTTTCTTAAAATCCAATGGATGACTTTTAAAATTCATGTTTCCTTAGTTCACTAACTTTTTTTTCTGTCTTGAAAGATCTCTAGAGAGTAGGAGGAACTTGAGTAAGGGAGAGGAAGGGAGAAAGGAAAAGAAGGTTAGAAAACAATGCTGGAGGGGCACCTGGGTGGCTCAGTGGGTTAAAGCCTCTGCCTTCAGCTTGGGTCATGATCCCAGGGTCCTGGGATCAGCTCTGCATCAGGCTCTCTGCTCAGCAGGGAGCCTGCCTCCCCGCCTCTCTCTGCCTGCCTCTCTGCCTACTTGTGATCTCTGTCAAATAAATAAAATCTTAAGAAAGAAAAGAAAAGAAAAGAAAAGAAAAGAAAAGAAAAGAAAAGAAAAGAAAAGAAAAGAAAAGAAAAGAAA